>NC_142186.1:12790000-13090000 GCF_026936395.1 Plectropomus leopardus
TGAACTATAATAAGCACTTTTAAGCCATTTTTGGGACATATCAAAATTTGACATTTTTCGCCATACTATACTATGCGGTTTTTTGCCATTTTTTCAAAATGCTAAATTATTACTTTTTGGCCCTTTTTGGGGCCTTTTTTCAAAATCATTTACTATACCGTGTCTCTATGAGATATAATAAGCGCTTTTAAGCCATTTTTGGGACATGTCAAAATTTGACATTTTTCGCCATACTATACTATGCGCTTTTTTGCAATTTTTCCAACATGCTAAATGATGACTTTTTGGCCCTTTTTTTCCCCATTTTTTTCAATATGCTTTACTATGGCGCACCTCTATGAACTATAATAAGCACTTTTCCGCCATTTTTAGGACATGTCAAAATTTGACATTTTTCGCCATACTATACTATGTGGTTTTTTCTCCATTTTTTCAAAATGCTAAATTATTACTTTTTGGCCCTTTTTTCGGCCTTTTTTCAAAATGCTTTACTATACCGTGTCTCTATGAGATATAATAAGCGCTTTTAAGCCATTTTTAGGACATGTCAAAATTTGATATTTTTCGCCATACTATACTATGCGTTTTTTTTGCAATTTTTCCAACATGCTAAATGATGACTTTTTGGCCTTTTTTCCCCTTTTTTCCAATATGCTTTACTATGGCGCGTCTCTATGAACTATAATAAGCACTTTTAAGCCATTTTTGGGACATGTCAAAATTTGACATTTTTCGCCATACTATACTATGCGCTTTTTTGCAATTTTGCCAACATGCTAAATGATGACTTTTTGGCCTTTTTTCCCCCTTTTTTTCAATATGCTTTTCTGTGGCGCGTCTCTATAAACTATAATAAGCGCTTTTCCACCATTTTTTAGACATGTCAAAATTTGACATTTTTCGCCATACTATACTATGCGTTTTTTTGCCATTTTTTCAAAATGCTAAATTATTACTTTTTGGCCCTTTTTGGGGCCTTTTTTCAAAATCATTTACTATACCGTGTCTCTATGAACTATAATAAGCGCTTTTAAGCCATTTTTGGGACATGTCAAAATTTGACATTTTTCGCCATACTATACTATGCGGTTTTTTGCCATTTTTTCAAAATGCTAAATTATTACTTTTTGGCCCTTTTTGGGGCCTTTTTTCAAAATCATTTACTATACCGTGTCTCTATGAGATATAATAAGCGCTTTTAAGCCATTTTTGGGACATGTCAAAATTTGACATTTTTCGCCATACTATAGTATGCGTGTTTTTGTAATTTTTCCAACATGCTAAATGATGACTTTTTGGCCTTTTTTCCCCTTTTATTTCAATATGCTTTACTGTGGCGCGTCTCTATGAACTATAATAAGCGCTTTTCCGCCATTTTTGGGACATGTCAAAATTTGACATTTTACGCCATACTATACTATGCGGTTTTTTTGCAATTTTGCCAACATGCTAAATGATGACTTTTTGGCTTTTTTTCTCGCTTTTTTTCAATATACTTTACTATGGCGCGTCTCTATGAACTATAATAAGCACTTTTCCGCCATTTTTAGGACATGTCAAAATTTGACATTTTTCGCCATACTATACTATGCGTGTTTTTGCAATTTTTCCAACATGCTAAATGATGACTTTTTGGCCTTTTTTTCCCCTTTTTTTCAATATGCTTTACTGTGGCGCGTCTCTATGAACTATAATAAGCACTTTTCCACCATTTTTAGGACATGTCAAAATTTGACATTTTTCGCCATACTATACTATGCGTTTTTTTGCAATTTTGCCAACATGCTAAATGATGACTTTTTGGCCTTTTTTCCCCTTTTATTTCAATATGCTTTACTATGGCGCGTCTCTATGAACTATAATAAGCACTTTTAAGCCATTTTTGGGACATGTCAAAATTTGACATTTTTCGCCATACTATGCTATGCGGTTTCTTGCCATTTTTTCAACATGCTAAATGATGACTTTTTGGCCTTTTTTCCCCCTTTCTTTCAATATGCTTTACTATGGCGCGTCTCTATGACCTATAATAAGCACTTTTCCGCCATTTATGGGACATGTCCAAATTTGACATTTTTCGCCATACTATACTATGCGTTTTTTTGCAAATTTTCCAACATGCTAAATTATTACTTTTTGGCCCTTTTTGGGCCTTTTTTCAAAATCATTTACTATACTGTGTCTCTATGAGATATAATAAGCAGTTTTCAGCCATTTTTGGGACATGTCAAAATTTGACATTTTTCGCCATACTATACTATGCGCTTTTTTGCAGTTTTTCCAACATGCTAAATGATGACTATTTGGCCTTTTTTTCCCCTTTTTTTCAATATGCTTTACTATGGCGCGTCTCTATGAACTATAATAAGCACTTTTCCGCCATTTATGGGACATGTCCAAATTTGACATTTTTCACCATACTATACTATGCGTTTTTTTGCAAATTTTCCAACATGCTAAATTATTACTTTTTGGCCCTTTTTTGGGCCTTTTTTCAAAATCATTTACTATACTGTGTCTCTATGAGATATAATAAGCAGTTTTCAGCCATTTTTGGGACATGTCAAAATTTGACATTTTTCGCCATACTATACTATGCGCTTTTTTGCAGTTTTTCCAACATGCTAAATGATGACTATTTGGCCTTTTTTTCCCCTTTTTTTCAATATGCTTTACTATGGCGCGTCTCTATGAACTATAATAAGCACTTTTCCGCCATTTTTAGGACATGTCAAAATTTGACATTTTTCGCCATACTATACTATGCAATTTTTTTGCAATTTTGCCAACATGCTAAATGATGACTTTTTTGGCCTTTTTCCCCTTTTTTTCAATATGCTTTACTATGGCGCGTCTCTATGAACTATAATAAGCACTTGTCCGCCATTTTTGGGACATGTCCAAATTTGACATTTTTCGCCATACTATACTATGCGGTTTTTTGCCATTTTTTCAAAATGCTAAATGATGACTTTTTGGCTTTTTTTCCCCCTTTTTTTCAATATGCTTTACTATGGCACGTCTCTATGAACTATAATAAGCACTTTTCAGCCATTTTTAGGACATGTCAAAATTTGACATTTTTCGCCATACTATACTATACGTTTTTTTTGCAATTTTGCCAACATGCTAAATGATGACTTTTTGGCCTTTTTTCCCCTTTTATTTCAATATGCTTTACTATGGCGCGTCTCTATGAACTATAATAAGCACTTTTAAGCCATTTTTGGGACATGTCAAAATTTGACATTTTTAGCCATACTATACTATGCGCTTTTTTGCCATTTTTTCAACATGCTAAATGATGACTTTTTGGCCTTTTTTTTCCCCTTTCTTTCAATATGCTTTACTATGGCGCGTCTCTATGACCTATAATAAGCACTTTTCCGCCATTTATGGGACATGTCAAAATTTGACATTTTTCGCCATACGTATGCGTTTTTTTGCAAATTTTCCAACATGCTAAATTATTACTTTTTGGCCCTTTTTTGGGCCTTTTTTCAAAATCATTTACTATACTGTGTCTCTATGAGATATAATAAGCAGTTTTCAGCCATTTTTGGGACATGTCAAAATTTGACATTTTATGCCATACTATAGTATGCGTGTTTTTGCAATTTTTCCAACATGCTAAATGATGACTTTTTGGCCTTTTTTCCCCCTTTTTTTCAATATGCTTTACTATGGCGCGTCTCTATGAACTATAATAAGCACTTTTCCGCCATTTTTAGGACATGTCAAAATTTGACATTTTACGCCATACTATAGTATGCGTGTTTTTGCCCCTGAAGACATAATTACTGCGATAAAGGAGCTAAAAGCGGAAATCAAGAAGGGCAATGAAGGTGTTAAACATGAGATAGTCGGCCTGAGACAAGAAATTAACGGCAAACTCGACAAACTTGCAACGGAAGTGCAAGGTTTATCTGACCGCGTAGAAGAAACGGAGTCCCGCGTGGGGCAGATGGAGGACTGGGCAGAGGTAGCATCCCGGGCGCTCCTCACCTGCCTGGAACAACAAAGAAATCTCCAGCAAAAAGTTACTGACCTCGAATCTCGTTCAAGAAGAAATAATGTCTGAGTCTTCGGAGTGGCGGAGGGAGAGGAAGGCGACTCGACAATGCAGTTTAGTGAATCTCATCAAGAGTGAGTTGACAATGCTGCGAGATGTGGATCTGAAAATACAGCGGGCTCACTGTAGCCTGGCCCCGAGACCTCCGACTGGTGCCCCCCCGCGACCCATCATAGTGAACTTCCAGGAGTTTTCCACCAAGGAGATGGTTCTGAGAGAGGCTTGGAAAAAGGGGAAAATCCTGGTGGGAAACCGGGCTCTTCACTTCGACCATGACTATGCATCAGATATAGTCAAAAAACGTAAGGAATACAACGAGATAAAGAAAGCTCTGAAATAAAGAGGGATCCGTTTCCAAACACCATACACCCGGATGAGGATTCACTGGGACTCGGGGGTCCGCACTTATGACAGCGCGCAGGAGGCACGGAGAGATCTGAAGAGACGAGGTTTCCAAATAGAGGAACCAGTGGCGACCGAGGGGGAGAGCGGTCTGGAGAAAAAGCTGGCGGAGCGGCTGGGATGGAAGCTGGCAGCGAACACCCGGGAAAGGAGCCCGTCCACGGCGCAGAGAGCGAGAGAAAAACTCCTCGGGTTCCGGAGGAAACAAGCGGAGGAATCAGGAACTGGGACGTAAGTCGCACCGCTTAGTGTGATTTTTTTTGGCCTTTCATAAATACACAACACCTGGGAGAAGCGGCTTCTCTTAAATGAAACTTGTTGGACCTGTAAGATGGTTGAGTCTTTGTTACCTAACTCTTTTACCACTCTTGACTTTGGGCCCTCTCTAAGTGAGAGGCTTCACCCTGGACTCACCAACGGAGTCACAGGCGAGGAAGGCTTCCCTCCATGTTTGGAGACCTGTTTAAGTTCACGTTCACTGTTCTGTGTTCAGATTTTATTTTGGGGGATTTCTGGCTCAGCTGATTTTTGGACTGTATATGATAGGGTCACATGATCTGAGGTGTGCTTCTTTGAATGTGAATGGTCTGAGTAACCCGGTAAAAAGGAAAAAGGTTCTTGCTAAAATGAAAAAAGATAAAGCACAAGTGATATTTCTTCAAGAGACACATATGTCTAAAAAAGAACATGAAAAGTTGAAAACATTTGGTTATTCGAATTCTTTCTTTAGTTCATGTGAAAACAGTCGTAAAAGAGGAGTGGCAACTCTGATTTCTAACAGTCTCAATTTTGAACTGATCTCAGAAAGGTGTGATAAGGAGGGCAGATATGTAATTATTAAAGCGAGGATAGATAATGTACTCGTCACATTTGTTAATATATACGCCCCTCCAGAAAGTGACAGGAAATTCATCAGGTCTTTATTTGATTCGTTAAAATCAGAAAGGGATTTTAGTTTGTGCTGGGGACTGGAACACAATTCTGAAGCACTAAAAAGCAGAAAGTACATAAATCGGGTGACCTTAATTTTCTGATCAAAGAGATGAGTCTATTTGATGTTTGGAGGAGCCTCCACCAACAGGAAAGAGATTTTACCCATTATTCAGCCACTCATCGTGTTCACTCCAGAATAGACTTTTTCTTGATGAACAATATCGATAGACACAGAGTGAAGGATTTCATTTACTATGCCATGTCTCTATGAGATATAATAAGCAGTTTTCAGCCATTTTTGGGACATGTCAAAATTTGAGAATTTTTGCCATACTATACTATGCATTTTTTTGCCATTTTTTCAACATGCTAAACTATTACTTTTTGGCCATGTTTTTGGCCTTTTTTTCAACATCCTTTTCTATAGCACGTGTCTGTGAGCTATATATATGCTACATCATGGCACGACTCTATGAGCAACAATAAGTGGTTTTCAGCCAGTTTTTGGACATGTCAAAATTTGAGATTTTTTGCCATAGTATACTATGTGGTTTTCGGCCATTTTTTCAACATGCTAAATTATGACGTTTGGACTTTTTTTTGGCCCTTTTTTCAACATGCTTTATTAGGGCATATCTCTATGAGCTATAATAAGCGCTTTTCAGACATTTTTTGTACCTGTTAAAATTTGAGATTTTTCGCTATACTATACTGTTCAGTTTTCTGCCATTTTTTCAGCATGCTAAATTCTGACTTTTTGGCCTTTTTTTTGGCCCTTTTTACGTCATGCTATACTATGACGCTTCTCTTCAAGCTACAAAAAGTAGTTTTCAGCCATTTTTTGGATGTGTCAAAATTTGAGATTTTTCACCGTGCTATTGCATGTATTTTTTTGGCCATTTTTTCAACATGCGAAATTATGACTTTTTGGCCTGTATTTGCCCTTTTTTCAACATGCTTCACTATGAGCTATAATAAGTGTAGCCATTTTTTTGGACATGTAAAATTATGACTTTTTGGCCTCTTATTTGCTATTTTCTCAACACGCTATACTTTAGCATGTTTCTACAAGTTATATTAAGCGGTTTTCAGCCATTTCTTGGACAAGTCCAAATTTCAGATTTTTCGCTATAATATGCAATGCAGTTTTTGGCCATTTTTTTTACTTTTTTGCCTTTTTCTGGCCCCTTTTTAAACATGCTATACTATGGCACATCTCTATGAGCTATAATACGCTATTTTCAGCCATTATTTGGACATGTCGAAAATTGAGATTTTTCACCATACTATAATATGCCGTTATTTGCCATTTTTTCAACATGCTATATCATTAATATTTTTGCCTTTTTTGGAACTTTTTTCAAAATCCTGTACTATGGCACATCTCTACAAGCTATAATAAATGGTTTTCAGCCATCTTTTCTCAACATGTTATACTTTTTCATGACCTACAATGAACAGCTTTTAGCCAATTTTACAACATGCAAATAATAATGCATGTTGAAATAAACAACCAAAAATGTCAAAATATGACATGTCCCAGAAACCACTTAAAACTGCATAAAATAGCATGCTGACACACGCCATAACAACAAATGCTGCAAAAACAGTCAAAGCCACCATAATATAGCATGTCGTTAAAATGACTGAAAATGCCATACAATGGCATTGCAAAAAATGCCAAAACGCCATAATAATGCATGTCAAAAAAACGATTTAAAATGCCATACTTTACTATGGCTAAAAATGTCAAAATATGACATGTCCCAAAAACAGCTGAAAACCGCATAAAAGAGCGTACTGAGACATGCCATAGCATAGAATGTTGCAAAAATGGCCAAAAATACCATCATTTAGCACATCAAAAAATGGCCATAAATGCCATATTATAGTATAGCAAAAAATTTCAAAATATGACATATCCCAAAAACAGCTGAAAATGGCATAAAATAGCTTGCCAAAACACGCCATAGCATAAAATGTTGCAAAAAAAGGCCAAAATCACCATCATATAGCATGCTGAAAAAACAACCAAAAATGCCATACTCAAGTATGGCAAAAAATGTCGAAATGTGAGGTAATCATCAGATGGTGCCACTCTGACAGGACCCTCCTAATCAATAAGCGAAAAGCAAAGCAAGATATATTTTGTTTAAATCTAAAAAAAAATAATTCTTTCTTTAGATTATGTATATTTGGTCTATCTTATGACCAAAACACACCAACATTTTTTTTTCCAACTGGCATCATGATACGTACCACAGAGGGTTAGAGTCTCAAATTGATAGTTTAGAGTACTTTATAAGACTGATTTTATTGATCAGCTATCATTTTTCCCTACCCACAAGGTGATTTAATGTAAATTACGTCACATTATTTAACGTAAATAATAATGATTTTAATTATTATTAATTATTTCTAATAGCCATACTTTAACAGTTGGTGACCCTTGCGCGAGGCCTAATCAGATAAAGGGCTGTCCCGTGTTAAAGCCAAGTATAGTATGTTGCCCAAAATGGCCCAGAATCCCATGAAAATGTCATCGTATGGTATGCCCTCCAAAATGGCCCAAAGTCACACAGGAACATCATAGTATAGTATGTTGACCAAAATCACACAAAATGATTATTTTTGAGCAACATACTATACTATGATGTTTTTAGTGATTTTTGGACATCATACTATACTACGACATTTTTCATCATTTTTGAGTGACATGCCATACTATGACATTATTTATCATTTTTGAGCGACATATTTTACCATGATAGTTTTGATTATTTTTGAATGACATACTCGTTTTTGGACCACATATAATACTATGTTTTTGATGAAAATTGAGCAGCATGTAATAATATGACATTTTTGATTATTTTCAGATGACATACTATACTGTGACATTTTTGTATGATTTTTCTGTAACATACTATTTTATGACTTTTGCCACATGCCATGCTATAAGTTGTATGACGTTTTGTGTATCATTCTACTGTATTTACTTTTTCTTTTTTTTTTTTTTTTTACATTTTTTGCAACAAACTTTATTTTTCCTTCTTCATTATGATTTTTGCACCTTAAAACACAATGACATTTTTTCCAATACATTTTCTGCAACATTCTATATTTTCACTTTTATATCACATTTTTTTGTACCATACTATTCTATGACTTTTTTCATCACATTTTTGCAACATCCTATACTTTGACTTTTTCAATGGCATACTCTACTATCAAGTTTATGTCATACTACAGCATAAAATTTTCTTGGTATACTATACAATGACTGTTCATTTGTTTTAGGTTCTCCATCACTGTACACTGACACCATATTTTATATTTCACATAAGCCATAAAATTGTTAAATTAATACATTATTCTGGAGACAATTTTTGTTTATCATAAACAATTCTTGTTTTTAAAAAGTATCTGCAAATCTTAATTCTCTTAATTCTAACAGCTATTTAAGTAAGTGAATAGGCATGTCAGTACTGTTGAGCAGTATCTGTGCTTGCGCTGTGACCCTGCCTTTGGTTGTGCTCATGCTGTGGCTGTACTGATACTGTACCCCCCGCTCGCCCTGATCGTGGTCTTGGTCCTGGTTGCGCAGATGCTGTGATCATGCCTTTGGATACCTCCCTATCAATATATGCATGAGACTTTTATCAACACCCACAATATCATCATAGCGTGCATTTGATAATTTCACACCTATCGTTATTGTAATATGACATGCATCTGCCCCCCCCCCTTTCCTTTTTGCCACAAATGTTTTTTATTTGTTATTTATAACATCTATTGCACATCTGTTCGTCCTGGAAGAGGGATCCCTCTCTCTTCCTGAGGTTTCTGAGAGAGTGAGAGTGACAGAAAGAGAGTCTACACCTGTCATCAGTACTAATGTACTGGGAAACATAATAACTGATTGCATCCAATAAATATGGCTGCTCCTTGATAGTGGTCTTTGTTTGAGCCATAGTTGTGTATAGGGGTTGCAACAGTTGTGTCCAATATAAATATTTACCGAAGTATACTGAAGCCCCGTGGATTCCAAAACTGCAAAACTGAAAACAGCACCCCTTTAAAAAATGTTCATGGCCTACATAGATTGTAAACCTTTAATGTGATTTGAGAAAACAGAGAGATCCAAGCACCATGCAGACTACAGAGGACTTTATTGAAATAAACCGATATCATTGGATGCATCAGACAGCAAAGCCAAAGAAAAAACACCTGATAAGCAACAGCAGCATCCTTTGACACAATCATGTGAATTTAACAACAAGGTTTTGGTGGATTTACATAGTGACTAGATATGTGGATGTGAACAACGAGCAGGAGTCTTGTCAAAATAAAATACAGATTACAGCTGCAAGCAGCAATGAATGGGCCCTCAAACTCCCACGCATGTCGGCGTTCTGGTGAGACTCCGGCTGAAACGGTCATTCAGTTTAGTCAAAGTCAGAAAGTGCATGCAGAGAATTTGGACCCTTGAGTGAGATATTTCACATGGTGTAGTACTTCCTGCGACCACAAGGTGGTGCTGGAGGCCACACAAAAATCATCTTGGTCTACATCGTTTGTGGACCAAACCATGAAAATTTCATGTAAATCCAAGGCTAATTGTTTTAGAAGGCATAGCCTACTTCCTGATGCCAGTAGGTGGCGCAGTGAGTTATTGACATGCTGATGTCTTCAGGCCCACAGCCTGATCTCACCCGAGAAGTTTGGGAGCAATCGATTGATGCACAGTGAAGTTACAACAACTTCCTGTTTGGTCGCGAATACCGCGTCGCCATGGCAACGGCGTTCAAGGAAACCCCATAATCTTCACATGGTGGCATTATCAAGGCCTTGATATAATGGTAATTATGTTATATCTATGTCAATAATAAATTTCCGCTAGAACTGTAATGGTTTGGAATAAGTTCAGTAAAGAAGCAAATAGTGGTTCTGTATACACCCAGAAGTAGCATCATTTCATTCTTATTGAACTGACATATAGTAAAAGAGTCATGGCTTTGTTCTTCAATTTGGGGAATTGCTGGACTTTGAAAAAGACACTATGTAAATTAATAGGAAATATTTAAAAAGAAAAAAAAAAAAAAAAAAGAAAAGAAAAGAAAAAAGGCCTTGCCTGCCGTTTTATATTAAACTTAATTACCTATGTCATAAATAAATAAATGCACTTATAAAACGGATTTGCCCTAATTACTTGGAGTAATGTTAGAATCATTTAACTTCACAGGCTCTATGAACCCTTTCATAAAATATATAGCCAAACTACAGTAAGATAATGTGATAAAGTAATTTTTCCTCAGACTTTCACAACTCATTTGTTTCTAATCCTTCACTGAAACATATCACTAAACATAGACATAAAAAAGCTGTTTCTGTATGGGCTCCCACAGAGAACTGATGACACACAGACTCAAATAATCATTCTCACACAAAATGTGCAATACATTCATTGCAGAATCACAAAAAAATCATCCCATGTCAACCAAATTCTTTACATAAAAGACACAGAAGCGGCATACGCAGTAAAGACATCTGTGCAGCGGAATGACTGCATTACGATGAGGACAAAAACAAAATGATTAGAGACTGACAAATAAAAAAAGTCAATAGAGGGAGAAGTTGCACATAGAAAATGTAATATTTAGAACCTGCCCTCTTTACTTTTATACACCTTTGGGTTTTTTTGTGAAATAATACATTAAATCAGCAAAATATTTACCACTACTTACTAGACTGGATAACCTGGATACCGCTTCAGGTAGAAAGATGCCTGACTGCTAAGATTGTTGTGAAATCATTGTTTATTCCCTTTTTGACATTTTACATTTGCGACATGGAACTCAGAATCTTTGTCCTAACTTTGGTCCTCATCTTGGCATCGGTGTGGACAGCCCCTATTAAGCCTGTTGGTCATTTATTGTGTTCCTGCAAAAGCTCAAAGGTCAGCTGGGTGATGTGCCGCCACGCTTGTTGGATGTGGTATGACTCAGTAGTGCGTGCGCAGATGGCAAGGCGCAGTACAAAGCGGCCTGAGAGCTGGCAAGGCACCAGGTGGATCTCTCTGCTCTTGTTGATCTTTTTCAGCAAGAGCTGGTTTAATTCATTGGAGCCCTGCCAGGCGGGGACAAGGAGATTACCCAAACTTTCCATATTTTTTCAATATGCCATATCACATTCAAAATATAAGGTAATATTTAAACCCCACTGGCCACATCGTAACACACCTGTAGAGTTGCACATGCTTAATAGCCATTGGAATGATAGGTAATGCAATGTGTATGGTAGTATAAAATTCAGTGTATGTCACCTTCTGATACACCATATTCAGTATTAATAAAATAATTTATAGACCTCAGCTTTTCTCTGCTAACAAATGAGGAATTTTGATTTAGGTTGACTTCTGCAGTGGCAGTTGAACCTCCCATTTCAGATCTGTGAGCTCATCCTTAGTGTAATCTATCTACAGTGGATGTGAAATGTGTTTTACAGGCTAATGAAATTCAACACAGGACCACACTGAATTTATCAAGGTCTAAGATGCTGAGTGTTGTTACCTTGAGCCTGAAACAGACCAGTCCCATGATGACCTCAGCGCAGATCTCGAATCTCTTGTCCGCTCGTACAAGACTCTCAAACTCTTTGGCCAGTCCCACTTGCTGTTAAGAGAATTACATAGATTATACTGTGCTATGACTCAAGTACAGTTTGTAAAATGGAACAAAGGATATGAGATGCATGCGGATGAAAGTACTCTTGAACTGTTATAAAGTCCACATGTTTAAATTAGTTTGCAGAAGAATGTCTAATGTTCACTTAAAGGGTTAAAAAAAACTGCATAGTTATAAAATGTAACAGATCATTTCCTATAAAACAAAATTAAACAGTTGCTTGCCTTTAGACATGACCTCTGCAAGAAAACAAGTTGCATGTTAGTGACTCCACTAAAGGCTGTAATTTCTATCATTTTCACTAGATGGCAATGCTGTATCATTACATGCCACAGTGCACTCAACCATAAGGATCACAGGATTTTCCCAACTGATTCACTCTGTACCTTGGTACCAAAACCCAGGAGTGCAAATGTCACCATCTGTAACTATCGATAACCAAATGCATTTGATTTAAAGAGCATGTTGAGTGATATTACACCGCCTGGTTGGAAGCACTGCCTAGGAAATGTACTGGAAAATACAGCCTTATAGAGCCTGAGTAACCTTATGTTCTAGCATATAGACACAGAGTTCTTAATAAGCAAGTGCAGCAGCTTGTCTTGAAGCTTATCAGCAAAGACAGGACTCCATGTATGAGTTCAAACAAATCTGGTGTCTGGATTTGGTAATCATGAAATAGTCTTTATCACAGTCTTTTCTCAAGAAATGTCATTGCATTCCTTTTAAGTTATTTTCAAACGGCACTCCTAATTATCCATTTATGACCAAAGAGCCCACCCAGACACTGAATGAATTGTGAAGTGCTAGATGTACATTGCTGCATCTGATCACAATTATATGGTAAAATTTCAACTACCCTTTTCCTGCCTCTCTAATGAAGCTGAACAGTGTCATAAATGTACAACTGGTTGACCACCACCTTGTTTCCTCATTCCCAGCCAGTAATTCACCATCACTCAGAGGTTTTAACAAGCCAATATATTATAATGACCCCATTTGTCTGTTTGGCTAACTACTGTATATTAGACACGACTCATATTGTGCATGCCTTTGTCATTAAAAAGCTTCATTTTACAACTGTGTTTACTCATGGGAGGATAATTAATTGGCGTTCATAAAGAAAAAGAAGCAAAGTAATATTTTAATAATTTCATTCTGCACTATGAAAGAGGAAATGCACAAGCAGTACATCAAACATACTGCATTTCCACTTGAACACACTGTAGCTGAATCTCATAGAGTCAGACAGACAAACGGCCAAAGCTGTTTTATCTAATCTAAAGGGCGGATGTACAGTAGAGCTGTGTGTCTTGGATTATAGCTGCAGGGATCACTGCTGCTTCTGCCGCTTCATTTCAAATTGAGAATAAACACAAAACAGGCTCATTTGATTGACAGGCCAGACTGGAGGGAGGGAGAGGAATGAAGCATGGAGAAAGAAATAGCTAGGGGGGAAAGGATGGCATGGTTGCTGGTGCTGAGGTCAAAGGAGGAAAAATAGGAAAATATTGCTATAAACAGAAGAAATAGACTAGACATCTATGACTGACAGGATGTGCTGATGGAGGCAAAGATGAGAGCAGTGAGGGGACTTAAGTGTTAAGGAGGATTAGGTGAGGCGAGGTGTTGGAGGGAGGAGGGAGATGACATTTACCTTGAGGACCAGGCATATGGGATGATCAGAAGTGTTTATTTATTTATTCATTTATTTATTTTTTAGGGTTGATTAAGTAAGAGCGAAATTCGCAAAGACTGACTACTTACCAGTACTAGCAATTTGCTATTCTAGTAATTTATTGTCATGTCAGGATTTGGATTAAGTAAATAGCACTACAGGTTTACCACAAGATAGTAAGGCAGTAATTATAATATATATATTAACTCTGTGCTAACTTATGCTTGGCAGTATTTATTTTAATTAAGGTGATTTCTATATGAAAGAAGAATTTTAAAAAGAGCTAAAAGCAGAAATTATTGGAATTTTAACCAGGAACTTAAGGGCAGAGATACATGTTTTATTTGATTTTATTTAACCTATATTTAACCTTGTAAGTCTTGTAAAGATCAACAATCTTTTTTTCCAAGGGATTCATTCACCCTTGTGCTTATGACAGCTTCATCAGGCAGAGACCACTGCTCTACGTTTCAGATATTTTTCAAGGCTATTCAAAGTGAGGAAAGCTGAGCACATGAAAGTTTTCTTTTCATGCTCAGTTAGTTCACTAGAAACAGACCACAAGATTAAATTTTGAGATCTCAGACGAGTCAGATCTCTGTTTATTCAAAGTGTACATGATGTACTCAGTTGGTTGCCTACTTTGCGTATATGAGCCTGCAGGCCATGGAGTCCATAAATACGGAAGACGAACCACATCTTTAGTGAGCGAAACCTTCTTCCCAGTGGGATCTGCCAGTGCTGCAGGAAGAGAGGAGAGTGATTAAAGCTCTACACCTCTGCAACTTTGAGGCTGACTGTAACTGTTTGATTTTCCTTGGAAATTTTGGAAACTGAAATAATAATAATAATTTATCTTACCCTATAATCTGTGACTAGCCCTGTTGAAAGAAGAAAAAACACTTCAGGAAGCAGTCAAAACTATCACTAAAAGTGTGTGCTATTTGTGTAGATTTTTCAAGCTGTCGTATTGTCCATGTGCTAACCAATAAAATATCATGTGAAAACAAATACAAAAGAAAAACAATTTGCATCAATAAAGTTGAATCATACAAGCTCTGACGAAGGACATTATTAACTTCAGAAAATCCATCTATTGTAAAGCTGTTATATTTAGGATTGCCTTCCACTGTCCAAGTGTTGCCGTCATCTTGCCCACCCCCTTTATCTCCCTGATCACAGCACACGTCAGTCCACACAGACCACCGGCTAGAGACAGCTCATCTCTACAGAATGGAGGCTCATGTTAGCTGGTGCTAATAACCACTAATTAGATTGAAGAGTCCAGATTGAATGAGCGAAAGGCTTTTGTGAGGTGCCTCAGTGTGGTGGGAGGTAGCTGTTTGTCTTTCTCTCTGTCTGTTCGCCTTTCAGACAATTATAGTGCAGATCTGAGCCCATCTGCACGCTAGGAACATGCAGACCAGTAAACACAGCAGTAGTGATACATATACGTAGACACTGGATCATATTGTGGGATTTTTCTAATTTGTGTTCAATTAAATATTGATTTTTCAAAATATATATATATATATATTTCAAGACAGAGCAATGTCAGTAATTGGGTGTATTAATTAAATCAGGTAACACATATAGTAAATCATCACAAATTCAGCACTAACATAACTTTTTTGCATTCCGTGAAATTGTAAAACCAAGTCTAACAATCAAAAATGTCCTACATCTCAAGGTCTAAAACTCAGATAAGCCCTCACAAACATAGATGCACAAGAGCTCTCACACACACCTGCCTGGCCATCACAAAGTCACCTTCATGCCTGTGCTTATCTGGTTTTGGCCACACAACACTGCATTTGAAGACGATGCTGCAGTGCTCAAGCAGTTATTGTTGAATTGGAAATGTGTGTATTTTGGCTCAAATGGGTACACTAACCACAGAGTGAACAGTAAACAAGGTCACAGCTGTTCATT
This sequence comes from Plectropomus leopardus, assembly GCF_026936395.1. NCBI lineage: Eukaryota > Metazoa > Chordata > Actinopteri > Perciformes > Serranidae > Plectropomus > Plectropomus leopardus. The sequence goes on from NC_142186.1 coordinate 12,805,704, forward strand.
GCTGTCAGAGTTGTGCAGAAGACCCCATGTTTATCTGACTTGACCTGTGATCTATGATTCAAATACATTAGGTGAAATGACTCTATACCTGACTCCTGGTTTTCGTGTTTCAGGTAGAGTGGTTCCATCTTGAAGGCTCCGATAATGTCCTGTCTTTTCTTCACCCTGTTTAGGTAGGCAGATTTTTTTTCACACCAATTATTACTGGGCCATTTAACAGAGCCAGAGCAGGGGGGGGGGCTTCTGAGGTTCCAGTCCTGAATGTTTTTTTCAAAACTATATTGTATACTGAAGAAATCTTAGAAGTATCAAAGATTTACTTGGCATTGTTAGGGATCCTTGTTTTGTAGTTGAAGCACCTCAGATTAATATGATATTGATTCAAATGTAGCAGATTCAGTTTGTGAACACTACAAAAAAATAGGTTCCTTTTTAGGAGGCAGCAGTAATCCTCAACATTTGTTGCTTTATGGTTTCAGAAAAATGTAAAATCACAGATACAAAATAGGACATAGGCTCAACAGAATCTTTTTCCCCCTTAGCAACTATCATGGTGCTCAAAAAACTATGTTAAGAACCAAATGATTTTAATGCAAAAAAGTGTGTGTATAGCTGCCATGAATGAGGGAAAAATAAAATAAGCACAACAGTAATAACAGTAATACATTTGCATGTGCCAGACAACTAAAACAGAAAGATATTTCAATGGCAACAGGTATCATGCCAGGGTGACAGACTGAACCAGAGGTGATGGAAAAAGAGTTTAAGAACCTCTTCCCTTCACAGTATGTCGAGGTTTGAAACACCTCTTTTCACATTGTGTGGAGGGTGTCTCACTTTGTTAGCTACTGACAGAAGGGGCAGATGGGAGGCGTAGTTCTATTTTTACTGTGCAAATAATTGAGGTGTAGATGGATATTAGTTAAAAATGGACTACTCATTGTTACTTTATGGGACCATGAGTCACTCTGAAGTAAATTGGTAAATACTCTGGCACATTACAAAAGAAAGAAGATCTTTGATGCTTTAATAAAAAGCAAAACATTGATTAACTCATATTTTTTAAAGAGGTCTTTGTGTCACATAATACAACTGCCAGAATAAAATTTTAGGCATTGTATGTTCCTGCAAACCACGGATATGTTACATTTGTATGTTTCATATGCAGTGGCATATGGCCTTTCAATTTTTAATTTTATGTTCTGACAGCACTGTGGTTATTGTGGGGCATGTGCGGTTTAAAATGCACAGTTTGGTTGCTATAAACACAGCCGACGTGTCCCAAACTCGTCCTGAAACTCAGCTCATATGCATGTAAACTGGACTGTCACTTTAGAAATGTGGATATGATACCTATAACACATGTATGCAATCATGGTTTGCAGAAACATACAAAGCCAACATTTTATTCTGGTAATCGGGCTGTATATTGACAAACATAACTTACCACATTGCAGAGCAGTCGAAGTTGACTAAAAGCCATTTGTGTGGGTTGAAGTTGAAAGAGTCTGCAAACTTTTTTAGAAACAGGGGAAAAATATATCATTCAGCCACATTGTCTCTCTGCTATGAAATGACAAAAGTGAACATGATTTCTTTTAACAACGGTGGCTATCAAAGAGGTATACATAGTAAGTACTGCTGTATTTTTGAGAAGCTGTACGAAGTTGCCTAAAGGGAATGTGACGATCCTGTTTAGAGAGTCGGGTCCAGTGTGCCACGTGGAACCTACTGCATGATGAGGAACACCTGGCCATTGCTCCTGATTGTTTAACCCGTGCTGCTAATGGTCCCATTGTTACTTCTACCTCGCCGTCAGAGAGCCTCACCGCCCTGCACCCTGTTTTCCTGTTACTTTCTTTGCTCCTACAACACGCACCACACATTATCACAGCAGCCACTCACCTGCGGACACCACTGACACACGTCCACACCCCATTACCTGCTCCTTCAGTTATATTAATAAATATTGGTTCGGTTTTGCTTCACTCCTGAGCGCATCTCTTTTATTTGTTTGTAAATGTAATTGTTAAAAAAAAGTTCTAATATTTCTTATAACATTAGCACAATTTGAGAAATGGCACTATAATATGTTTTCATTTGCCATTACTGACGCAGAGACAACCTTTTCACCAACAGTATCATCTGGACTTAAGCAGGCGCAGTTTATTTGAAATGCAAAAGAGGGAAACGCAGTCAACGTCTCGCAGAGCGCAGGGAGAATAACCCTTTCCTGGCAGTGTTCTCTCTAAGAGAGACGAACCTTTCCTAATCTGTTTTCATCTGCTTGTTGGCTATCTTTTGTAATATCCTTTTCTCTATCTTCTCAAATGCAATAACACAGTGTAGAAAGACAATGTGAGACAGATTCGTGGTTGACAGTTGCCATGCTGACTGATTCAAAGGGGGCTGGTTTCCTGCTCGCCTATTACTCATATCCTAGCAACCAACCCTCTGGCAAGGCTGCACTCTCTTCCTAAAATACTGGATGCCTTCTTCATTTCATCACCCAATAATTTCCATTGAACTTGTGATGCATCACAGTTATAGCTATACAATAATCACTGCATAAAGATAACTGCATGTGGTTTTAATAAGTTTGTGAAAAAATACAAGAAAATGTAAAGCTGCAAAATAATGACAGGAAAATATATTACTGTACATATTCAAAGGCTAATTTTAATGTTAACTATCAGTATGAGAAAATATGAAACAACAGTTGGTCCATTTATAGTCAAGTCAGTTTTCTCTGTCTCCCCACCAACATTGTTTGAACTTGTGTGTCTAATAAACAGTGATATATAAAGGTCTAATGCTGCCTCAGGAAATTACTCTGTCCTTATCTCTGCGTCTCTGCACAGCTCAGGGAGCAACAGCTGCCTCGGCAGCCTCAAAAGGCAGATTGATGCTCCTGCGCTAATGCCGATTGTTTGGCCTATTACTCACTCATGCATGCTTCCTCCTTGACATTAACATTATGCCAGTTTCAAACAGAAATAAAGCAGCCGGGTAAACTCAGTATGCCGTTATTGTTTCCTTTCATAGATGCAATGAGAGATATTTTACAACCAACTGAGCAGAAATCAGTTGTCTTGTTATTCAGCAGCAATGTGTTGTCATACAGATGGATGCACAGTTCAGGTTTCTGACCACACTTATATTAAATTCTTATGAAACACATTTGGATTATCAAGGTTAAAATCCTATCATGTCAAAACTTGGTTACCAAGTCACTGTAACTTAATGTGTTATGGTGTTTGTGCACTACATGAACTACATGAACATGAATGCTTGCATATTTTTACACACCTCAACGCCATTCAACAGAGGCCTAAATTCAGGGCAGATGAATGCACTCCCGGCATATGCTGCATCAATGTGCATCCACATATTTTCCTCATTACCTAAAAGTGACAAGAAACAGAGAGGTTATTAACATCTGTAAAATGTTTACTTTTGTGAATCAATATTGAAGTACAAAGCTATAACGCTGAAATAAGTTGCTTTAGCTGGGTGTAACTGAAGATAATTTATTTTGAATATTTGTAGAAGTGACTGAATACATCAATTTTTGTTTCTCAATCATAATTACACAGAATTATGTTTAAATATATCCATTCCACATAATCATGGAGGTCATGTTGGTTTGATTTCAAGAAACTTGGTGGAAGGCTATATCATGGAAAAGGAGGAACCCATCCAATTTTGGAGTGGATCCTAATCATAGGGTAAATACATTAATTATTTTTCACTTTGGTTAATATTGCACAAAAGGGCATTTCAGTTTAAACACAGATTATGTACCTTAACAATATGATTTAAGGATTGAAATTTGCCTCGTGTTTTTTTCTTTCCTCACTGTCGGCCATGCTCATTAAAATCGGGGCATGGCTGATATATATCACTGTGATTACCTTACAGACATCAAATAAACGTGCATTTGGGGGAGTCAGATGACAGTGATAATAGATCTAGACATTCTAGAAAAGTTACCATTTGAATGATTTGGGAGACCCAAACGATTTAGAGTTTACCATTGTAAAACCAAAAAACACAAAAAAAGAAGGAAAATGAGTGTGTGCTGATCCAACAGTTGACTCACATATGGGCCCAAGCTCAGTGATGCGATCAAAAGCACATGATGGCGTGGTGCCGAGAGTGGCACAGAACTGAAATAAACAAATACACAAATAGTTAACACCCTAAAGTGTTTCATTTTCTATTTGCACTGTCACAACAACGAGTTCCTGGTTCATAATAATTTTGTACAAGAAAATAAAATAAATTGCATTGCAGCTAACAAACTGTTTTGATTTAAGCACATTTATAGTTTGTTATTTAAATGTAGAGCTAGATACACAGATAAATTAAAGCTGTTGGATGATTGTAGCCTCTCTAATATTGTTCACTGATAGTGATCTGTAGGTCCAGCTGAGACAGGGATTATTGTCCTTAACCAGACAGATATACATTAGGTCCAACACAAATAATATCATCCTTCAGCAGAAGCCTCAGGGTGCATCAGACACATTATATCATCAATGCTTTCAATTCAGCAAGCAGTTGTGAGGATAGTTGCAAGATTTACATGTGTAGCATGTAATCCAATAACAGATGCATGTAACTCAATGGAAAATTGAATCTAATGTTGGAGATGTATGTATGTATGTAGCTCTGTGATAGTTTTGTGGATGGAACTTCATTTTTGTCTTTTCTTACATAGAAGGGGATGAGTCCAGCTGCTTTGTCTTCCTCCAGCATCTTCTTCAGCATGGCCCCCCCGACAGCATAGCTGTTGTCTGTGGGAACCTTCTTTATCATCGTGCCGGCAATCAGAGACGCACGCTCCACCGAGCAGTGAGCCTTAGGAGGAAAGATGTACAACATTTGTGAGAAATGTAAGCCAGTCATTAGATCACAGGGTTATATCGCAACAGTTTATATGGTGTTACAGTTCGTTCGCTAGGATTTGATAGTGTTCATGTCAAACTTTATACAACCTTAAACCATAAAATGGCATAAAAGTAAAACACACTTGCACACACACACAGACACACACACACACACACACACACACACACACACACAACCACTCCAATTATGGGAAGGACTTTAACTCAGCTAATCAAAGTGACACTTTTATCAAAATTACTGCGGTAATACTGGGAAAAAAAGGACTACAAATTATATCTTCGTACTCCTCCTTGTGACTGTTGAATTTCTTTTGTACCATGTCCTCAGAGCTTCTATTATATTTTTTTAACATCTACATATAGTTTACTAATCAAAAAGAAATACATTCATATACTTTAGAAATGTACCAGCCAGTATTAAAAGGGTGTTCTTCAGTAGGAAAACAACAAACTGCTCTCTCTATAAAGGTCCATGTGGCCCTCAGGCGACTCCCTAACCCAATCACACAGTCAGCCTGGTATTAAACCTGATCAGAGCGAGCTACGAGCTGCCTGGCTGACCCTCTGTCTCACTAAATCACTGAAAAACTCCCTGTTACTGAGGTAACCTTCAGGGATCTGGGTTCACATGGATAACTTGTTGTGCGACACTTTAAACTGAACTTTATATAAACCTTGCCAATTCATGCAGTAAAAAAAGACATTCATCTATGCATTTTAAAACCACATGATGTACTTACAGCTGAAAATTGAAAATAACAAAATGTTAGAAATCTGGATAAAATTAATGGTACCAGAGTTAACATAGCCTTTATATTAAATGGGTAAAAAATACGATTTGAAACAGATTTTTGTGTTTACCTGCTCAGAGGTGTATGCCACCAGTTTGGAGAGGATTTCAGCCTCTGATTTTTCTGGGTTGAGAGCTTGACCCCTGCGGACTGCTTTACAGCGGGCAGCGAGCATGGACATCAGGGTCGCTTCGCTGGCTGTACCCTGTTGGAGAATTAAAGGGAACTTGTAAAGTGATTCTTCTTTACTCTTGCAAATATATAAATCATACTTGATTTTTACCTATGCAAAAGCAAAAATCAAAGATAGGTCGCATTTCAAAGAGCAAGCAGCCTTGATTTCTTTACATCGGCTTAGTGGTCTGCGCTGCCAGGGGGAATAACAAATGCAGAGGGACGTGTGGACTAGCTCAACTGAACCAAATAGAAGGACAATTTGAAACTGTCAAAATAAGCAGACAGTAAGCTTCTAAACTACCCTTTCTAACAAAGTATACCAAGTACTAATTTGAGATATAATAATGAGCATGTTTAGCCTCTGAACCTAGGAGCCTTTATAAAAGTTCACCAGCTGTCATTTGTCCTCCTACCATTTTATGAGTTGTTGCAAATGTTCCCAAAGACAAACTTCACAATAACTCTAAAGGGTAAGAAGTAATGATCCAATGCTAAATATGACGCATGCATCAAGACCATGTCCAGTCAAATTAAAACTTAAATAATCAAACGATAATTTGCTGGATGTCCTGTTGTAATTCTGAGGATTTCCTGTTGAAGACCCATTACCCTTATTCCACACTCATGCTGGCTTGGGCTGTTTTTTAATAAGTTTTTTTTCTTTTAAAATGTATCTAAAAATATATTAATCCAACTCATTAGCAATTATTAGCCAGCACAACAGACCAGCCTTTCTCCTGAAAGCCTGAAGTGCAGCATACAAGCTTTAAGTAAAGGACACTGAAGTTAGCTTATGATTCGCAGCTTCCAAAACAGCAGTTAAGGGGAGATTTAAAGGGAACGTAATTTGCAATGCTGAACAACCAGTTCTCAGCTTTTTGCTCCTCCTTCTGTGGTGAAAGAATGTTTGACGGTTTAATTAAAACCTCAATATCACCTGAAACCGACTTTGAAATCTGTGAAATCTTCTTCTACTTGAAGAGGGTGCACTGCTCTTCAGGCTTTGGGGAGAAAGGCTGGTCTATTGTGCTGACTCTCTGTAACGTTACATAATGGAACACAACTCAAAACGAGGGAATTAATCCATCAAAAATAGAGAATAAATAGACCCAAACAAGGGAGTAAATTAACCAAAATGAGGTAATGAATTAATCAAAATGAGAGTAGAAAATGCATCTTGAAGCCACACAATAGTATCTTGTGCACTTGATTTAGTAAAATGTGGCCTCTATTGTATGTACTCTATTTGTATTTTTGTCTCAATGGCACCTTCCATGCTTCATACAAAAATGTATGAACATTTATTCAGAATTTGGTGCCGTTGGATATTCTCTTGGATATGACACTGTGACACCTCCACATTCTTAAAAGAGAAGAAAGTTACTGTATTAAGAAATTGTGTCATGAGTCATCATCCCGCCAGCCTGATATAATGAGAATTGTTTGAGGCAACATAATGAAGCAAAGTGTCTGAGGTATCTGAAGGCATTACCACCAGGAAGTCAATAAAATACATGCAAGTTATTCAATCAATAGGCTCAAATCACTCACCAGACCAGAATGCCATTAAGTTGTTTGTGTCAAAACAAATGCCAAGTAAAATTAAGCCTTTTTTTTTTAGAGATTAGGGACTCACATAATGGATGAATCAATCAACCTATCCTTTAAATCATTGCTGTTTAAAGGGCACAAGCTCGAAGGAACTTAACCAAATAAAAGCACCATCTGAAACCAACTGCCAAAACAAGAAAACATTCAGCTTCAAAACCTACCCAAGTGTACAACCTGGCCTTACCCTGCGTGCAATGCACACAAAGCAGTAACCCGGGATGTACCCTGTAGCCTTTATGAAAATTCATCATCTCTCATTCATCTCTCTACCCACCACTGGTATGTGGCTGTCCCTGCATGTTCCTGTTACGTTTTTAATATAAGCAGGATTTTTGGCACAATAAGCCTCAAACGTGTTACAAATGTTTCCAAAGACAAACTGCATGATTGCTCTTAATGAGTACAAGTGATGATCCACTGTTAAAGATGATGCATGTATTAAAAGTCCAGTGTGTAAGATTTAAGGGGATTTGCAGATTGCTAATGATCCCGATTTAAGGTCAGTAGTTCAGGAGGCTTTTATTGGGAGCCAAATTATCTGCAGAGGTCACCTTATCTTTGGAGGTCAGGTGATTAAATCCGATAAAAACACTGAATAAATCAGTTTCAAGTTTAAAGTATTTTTCCCATCACAGAGGGGCTTCTAACTGCCGTGACCACGGGAAACACGACTGGCCCTATCTAGAACCAGAGTTTGGTTTGTCCATCCAGGCTACTGTAGAAACATGACGGTACAACATAGCAGACTTTATAGACCAGGACCCACTCCTTAGGTAGATAAAAAATGGCTCACTCTAAGGTAACGAAAACATAGCAATTTATATTTTCAGTTGATTATATACCAAAGAAAACATACTTATTATATAAAATTCAATTTCTGTAATATATCCCCCTACATCCCACACACTGGACCTTAAAGAGAAAAACTGAAAATCTTTGTCTTTAACACTTTTATGCAAATGGAAAAATAGATTGCACACAATTTTTTTTTCGTGTGTGCGTGTGTGTGTGTGTGTGTGTGTGTGTGTGCATGGGGGGTGGGGGGTTATTTATTTTAATCATAGAGAAACTGTCTTTTCTGCTACCAAAGTCCAATGAGTCACACTGGGTTAAAAAGGAAAATCTAAGGTCACCAGAGTGTCTTTTTGAAACCATTTCATTCCCCCTTTGTGTTGGTATAAGCTTTATATTAATAGGCTAGCAAATTCGCTGTCACAACACTAATTAGCCCTGCTGCAGCGAGAAGAGCCCCATCCGTTGCCATAGTGAGCCGGTAAGCTGCACTCTAAAAGGATAGTGGCGAGACAGAAACAAAAACAGGATGAACTAGATGAGCACACACACATAAGCACACCCTCACACTCAGGTGGTGACAATAGAAAAGGCATGAAATGATCGGTCATCAGAGTGCGGTCTCATGCTCCACTACTCACCATCCCACTTACACTTTTACACACACACACACAGATAGCATCCTCTGCTGCTCTGACTGCGTTTCTGTCAATATAACACTAAACTAATGCTTAGCCTTTGCCACACGGAACAATCACAGCCCTGTCATCTCTGTCTGCCTGTGGGTGACTTATTAAAAGGCAATTTCCTGACAATTTTCTGCTTTTGTGAACCAGGGAGGGAAAAAGATGACAAATCAATGGTACACAAATTGCTGATGAATATGGTCTCAGGGGCATTCAGTTGTGAGTCATCCTTCCTATACGCCTATAAAATTTGAGCAGCTGACAAGGTTTCACACGTTTCAGAACCACAGAAGTGTATAAATGTGGGCAGAAGTTGGTTTCATTCCTTGGACTGCATGATACAAAGACTCAGAAGATATTCACCTGGATGACACCTCCTCCGTGGCCATCGGTTCCGGCTAAAAAATGCTCAGGCAGTTTCAGCATCTTCCCCAGCCAGTCTAACATCACTGTCTCCAACTCTGTACAGACTGGACTGGCAGCCTGAAAACACACACCCAAATTACGGACGGAAATCCAAAATGTTTTGTGTTCTCATATAAATATGAAATGAAAAGATATAGAGACAGAGCGAGTGTTACCCATGAGAATCCAATACAGCCAATGGCTCCACATAACATGTCGGCCAGCATGGCAGGGTAAGAGCTGGCAGCTGCAAAGTAGGCAAAAAAGTATGGGCTGTGCCAGTGGGTGACCTGAAAGACGGTAAAACATACAATACTTTATTAAAAACAAATAATTTAAAAACAAGACCAACCTCTGTGCATCACTGGGACCAAGAGGTTGCCAAATTTATTGTTTACTATACTGCATTTTAATAATACAGATACTACCATATACAAAATACTGCTGCTGAATTCTCAGATTGTGTTTTTTTCAAGTGTGATTTATCTGTTAGGAAGAGCATGCCCCAAGAATGAAGTTCAACATCATCCTGTTTTGTTTGAAAGCCAATGGGATTTTTCCATTGGATTCTGGATTATTGCAGAAAATAAACTCTGTGGCAAACAAAAGTTTGTGATATTTACATGTTTAGTTCAGCAAGATGATATCCACAAATAAACAACTTTTTTTTTTTTTATCATACTATGGTCGCATGACATAGCATCCCCATCACAACGACGCTGTAAAGCTATGTTCTATGTGATGACATTCTGTAGTCTCATTTAGCTACTTCTTAGAAACCACCTTGTTATGAGATATAAAAGTTTCATGTCTCTTCTGTTTATATTAACCACAGACCTTACTTAAAGCATCTAAAAAAAAACCCAAAACATTCAAAAAACCCGATGACTTCCAAACGACGGAAGCGTAAATACAAAACTGCTAACTCACCCTCTGGGTTATAGGACTCACTCCTGCACCACACTTTACTGGTGTAAAAGACATTTCCCTTGTGGAATCATGTGCATTAATTTAAAGAATGTATTAAGTCATCTGATTAGAAGACACAGCAGTGTCTCCCTGACTAAAAATAAATAGACATCAGTGTTAGCTTGTTCAGTCCAAATGTTCAATTTACTTTAGCAATTATGCTTTGCAACCAATAAATCCCGTGAATAATGAAATTTATTTTTAAGCATTTCATTGTTCATTTGTGAAGATAATCTTGCTGAAAAAAACCTGTAAGTATCATAAACTTTTGTATGCCACAGAGCTTATTTTCCTCGAAAAACTGAAAATCCAATAGAAAAATCCTATTGGCCTTTTGTCGAGGGAATTGGGGGATTAATTATTTGAGGAAATAACAACTTTATCCCTGCACCACTCTTTTACTTTCCAAAATGAGCTTAAAGACTAATCTGAATTACACCATTAGAAGAGCCTTGGAGTATCTACATCACCATGGTGTGCATCAACAACTAAAGTTTGAACTCACCCCAGGCATTATGACCCTCTCCACATCTTTAATAATTTCATCATAACTGTCTGGCTCCAGTGGCGCCTCAGTGGGGATCAAAGAACGGAGATACCCCGGTTCAACATCTGGGTAGACTGATCGCTTTTCAACATTTTCCAGGTAGTCAGCCACATAGTCGACCATCTCCTTGCCTCTGCGCCGAAACTCTGCTGCATCCATGGCACCACTGGAATACAGCATAGAAACACTTTATTTCTCAAGCACTGTTACCAACACAGTGTCAAAGTTAACCACTTATCTCAACGCAAGGAATGACTCGATCATTGTGGGATTAAAAAGCTTTGTGATGCCAAATGCGTACCTTGAATGAACTGTTGTGGAAATAAAGTCAACACTTACTTGCACTGAAATGTGAATTCTGACAACCAAATTAATACAGACATTTCCAGCTAAATTCAAAACACTTTCAAAACACGGACAGTTTCTGTTAAAGCTGTTTACTACATTGTAGAAAAATGTATAAAGTCACTCTTAAATTGTTAAAACATATTTTCATATAGACCTGACATTTACAACTAGTACACACCAGAACACATTTTTTCTCTAGTTTTAAAATAAAAGCCAATCGTGAACATTAATCACAAAGTAGTAAACACAGAGTGTTCTATCCCTCTTTTTGTATGATGTGTTTTTAAATGGAGAGTGCCGTTAGTTAGATGTAACATTTTTTTATCTGTACCTCTGTCTGAGCTATAACACCTGTTGCCAGATGTTTTATGTTGATTTGCCTCCCAAGTGACTGCTGATGACATTTAGCTATCTAGCTAATTCTGGGACTGTCAGTGGCTGTCCTGTTAAATAAACTAAATAAATAAATGTGTTCAGAGCTTGAGCCATCCCTTTTTTTCATCCTTGCCTTTTTCTAGTATAAACCAAATATATTTTTAAAACATTTTACTCAGACTGTGATATAATAAGCAACACAGAAAAAACGCTAAACATCACAAATGTATCGTGCAAGTGGATATTCGGGAATGGCACGATATGAGCTGATACCGTGATAATACTGAAGCCATCTGTTTTTATAATGTTTAATATGTGCCAAATGATTTTGGACAAATTCATCCAGTGAGCGATTAACACTAAGCTTACATTGTTGACAACCTCAATACAAGAACAAAAAAAAAAACTAAAACATTTGTGGGGTGGATATTTTCAAATATTAGATATAACATTTAATCTGGCTTTTTTTTTTTTTTTTTTTTTTTTTACATTGGAGACAAGTGCCTCATGTAATCCCTATATTCACTGTGGGGACACATTATCAACGGTTGGTTACATCTTAACATTAGAGCAATATACACTACCAGTGTTCTTTTTAGCAAAGTAATAAGTAATTTGATGTTTTCATTTATAGAACAGCAGCAGTGCAGCCACACACAGCCTAAGCCACACTCCTTGACAGTTTGTATAACCTTGCACAATTGTATGAACCCTTGACCCTCTTAACAACACATAAAGCCAGTCTGATCGTAGCCTAGTTTTCTTTCATTTTATGGACAGACATGAACAGAAGTGCTTGGTAGCAAAAAACATTTCCACATCTATCTATGATTCTGTGAATCATGATGCAATGTGCCAAAGGACAGCCTCATAAAACAAATAAAAGCCAGCCTCGTCACAATCTCCTCAGTGCATTGACATACATTAATGAACAAAGGAAAGTTCAGCAGCCTGACCTTATGAGCCTGTGTTAACCAGGAACATGCCATGCATTGGCAAATACAACTGTTGCAGTCCTACATCAATACATCAACTATAATCTAGCAAAAAGCTTTAAACATATTCCTATACAAATAACTGACAGTGTCAATTCAAATGGCACAACATATGAACATTGTCCCTTTTCCAACACTAGTGCCTTGTCATTCAACAAGTGTTTGACCCTGCATGTCTCTTTCCCTCGTTGATAAGCAGAGCCCTTATCCTTTGCCTTATCTCAAATAGGATTAGACATGTTTGCATGTATTCGCGCACGCCAGTTGTGTGGCTGTATGTGTGTGTGCCCATACTTACATTTTCAAGTGAGAGCTTCAGATGCTGGATTTTCTCCTCTTTGTTAGCGTCCACAAACAGACGGGCAGACGGCCAGGCATGTGGTGGTGAGTGTGTTTGTGTGTGTAAGCAAAGAGACATTTGCTCCTTTTATCTTGCCACTAACCACCCCCACCCCACCAACCCCACTAGGCCAGCCAATGGGAACAGGGCTCACGGCCGATACAAGTGTTGATTGATTTACAAGGAGTTCCTGAAGCTATGCATCTGTACACATTTATTCATAAATGTGCATGACACTTGCAGTACATGTACAATGATAGAAATATATAGCATTAAGAACTCACTAGTAGAACCACCAATAATACATTAAATATAATACTGGGGTATTGGCTTTGTGAAATCTGGCTAAATAACAAAACATAATTAAAATGTCTCATAATGAAGCCAGATTAAAGAATAATGTTAATTTGGGGTTTAGTCAAAAAGTTTTCCAAATTGCACAATGCATGGACAGATGCTGGGCAAGATCATTTTTGACAATAGCCCAGTGATGGCAGTTTTGGCTGCTGGAAGTGAGGCAGTTTATTTGGCCTGATTCTGGGGTGTCATTGATGGAAAGTTTCAGAGAACCAAATGCAGCCCAACTTATTGCCTCCAGCATGACAAGATTAGGCTGATGCTGGACCAGGTCCTCCCCCATATGAAGGGAGCAAAGAAGGAAGTCAGGTCATGTATAAGGGGAGGCTGTTGGGGTGGATGGATGGGCCAAACAAACACAGGACTTCGGCCCAAGAGATCGGGGTTCAAGTCCAGTGTTGCTACCTGATATGTTCTGGAAACTCAGTTTGTTCTTAGATTTGCAAAAATGGTTGGGCGTAAAGTCGGGACAGCCTAAACTCAGGGGATAGGACCTGAACAGATCAGGTTTCTAGCACTGCCAAAGCAGTGACATCCAGTGTGAATGCAAAAGTCAATGTGGAGTCACATACATAGTCACATACATAGTCACGTACATACAAAGCGTCATACTGTCAAGTTACAAATGCCCAAACACAATTCTTTTGCTAAGCAGGCTGGAGCGCTAATTTATAAAATATTATAGATTGGTGCAGGGGTGACTTTTTTTGGGATGACTAACCCCTAACCCCTAACCCTAACCTAACCCTAACCCAGCCAAGAAGTGAGAATTTTCAATAGTATTTACTGGATTTTTGATCAATGCAGTATGAAAATCTGTGGTAAACAAAAGGATATGCCATTTACCCATTTTTTTCAACAAGATAACCTTCACAGATAAACACCACTTTCATTGTTTTAAGAAGCGCAGATGCAATTGCAAAGGCAAAAAGCTAACATTAGGTTATTAATTACAACACAGTCAAATGACTTCAACCTCACCACCATAACGAAGCAGTGTTTGGCATCATGACATTTCTCTCTCAGTTAGCCACTTGTTAGCAATGAACATTTTTAAAAACATGTAAACGCTTCAAAATTCATGAGTGGGTTATTTACTGATGCATTTTATGTCAGAACAAAGCATGAAAGCCTCTTAAGGTTATGATAACCACAGACCTAATTTTTTTTAGGCATCTAACCAAGAACTTAAAATGCAAAAATACCAACTAACTTCTGGATTTTAGGATCGATTTTTGCACCACTTTCTCTCATCTGTTGTATGTGGATACATTGAAATTTTCAAACAGCAGTGCTCAGCGACAGTTTTGTGCATTAAGATGATTTCACTCATGGATAATCATTTGAGTAATCGGTTAGACATTATCTGAAACAGTAGACAAAGAAAGGCTTTGTTGTCTTAGAGGCGTGTTTTGTTTTTAAAGGAATCAATATTATTTGAACTTATATGAATGTTCTGCTGTGTGGAGAAAAAAACACATTTAATAACATACACAAACTACACAGTAGGCAGAGGCCAAGAAAGATCGTCTGGGATTGTGAGCATCAGTTATCTGTCTTACGGGACCTTTATGAAAGCCCCATCACTATCAAAACTGTCAGCTACTGTACATTCAGACACACCTATAACATATGAGAGGTGTACTGGTAATGTGGTATGAAATGTGACATAGGACAGGATTACTCTGTCAGCTGAGAGGATTTGACATGTCTACGTTTGCCAAGCCATCGACATGGTTGGGTGACACATCACCACGACATCACCTGTGTTAACTCAATGATGATCAAAACTCAATGATCTTTTCACAAGAAGCTGGCAAACATTGTCACGTCATTTCTCCTCTCAGTTAGCAAAGTAATTTACTTTAATGTCAGTTTTCTTGACCCTAAACTGGTACCTTGGCAAGAGGAGACAATGTGTACTTGGGTCAGCTGTTGAAGACAGTCATTTTTTTAGCAAGATCATTATCCAAAAATTGTGTGTCTCTGCAGAGGCTTTGTCAAAACAAAGAAAATTGTGCTAGATACAGATTTTTGACACAAGCCCTGCATTACAAAAACACGCAGCCTCCATCACAATTGGGTTTAAAGGAAGATGAAGACAGATGAAGAAGGCAGTGACCAATGCATTATTGGAAATGTACAATCCAGCAATTTTTTGGGCTTCATCTCAGTTCTAGGGACTAAAACGTGGGTTGTTTGAGCCTCTGCTGTATTGATTTTTAACCATTCTTTTTCAAAATCTGTCTTTGAGTCCAGAGTACCCATTTTCAGTCTTTATATGTTAATTCTGTGTGTGTGTGTGTGTGTGTGTGTGTGTGTGTTGTGTGCAAGGTACAAGGTAGATTTATTGTTATTTTTCTTAAATGTGGTTTAAGAAGAAATTAAATTGAAGTTGATCCTAAATCTTGCTTCATCTTTTTGGCGTCGAAGGAGGAGTTGAGGAGTCTCACAGCCTGCTGCTCTGTAGTCTGGTGGTTCGGCAGCGGATACTTCTGTATCTTTTTCCAGATGGCAGCACGGTGAACAGACTGTAGCTGTCTTTCAGTATCCTTTGGGCTCTGTGCAGACACCTCACGTCACCGAGGTCACTGATGCTCTGTAGATGGGAACCAGTGATGTTCTGGGTAGTTTTAATCATCCGCTGTAGAGCCTTCTTGTCATGGGCCATGCACAAACCATGCCAGTTTGTGATGATTGTATGTGTGTGTGTGTGTGTGTGTGTGTGTGTGTGTGCGTGTGTTTGAGAGAGAGCGTACACATGACACAAATGATCGGATCAAACTAAATAACAGGGGTTCACATAATACAATAAATAACAGAATTAGAAAATAAAAATAAAAAACAAACAAAAACTTATTGCAATAAAAGCAAAGCGTAAAGGAAACAACACAGTCAGCCTGATCTGATTTGATGGCAGGCTGTTATGCACAAAAAAGAAAAAGATGTCTTTAAAATGTACTTGAAACACAGACATGAGATATGGTTTTTGTGTTATCCTATCACAACATGACTAATTCTGCAGGCGTTATGGGTTTGATCTGTTTAAGGTGGCCAGCCAACAAAGAGTCGAAAGAAAATCTCAGGGACAACCATATACGGACAGAAACACTCTAAATACTCATATGCTGATGAACATGACAGAACACAGAATACAATTCAACAGCTTATATTTAGTCCATTGGAGCTATAACAATACAAATACCAACAAGATTCAAAATAATGCAGCCCACCCCAGAAACACTACAAACTAGAAAGTGACTAGTTAAGTTACTGAACACTGCAAAAGCATCAGAGCTGTTAATCTTTTGACCACAACAAACCTTTAAGCCCTCAAACCTCACTACTTTTGCATGACTGATAATCCAAAGGGTGTGACACAGCAGAAAAGAGGTAGGGTCAAAGGGTCAGTTCTCAGAAGGATCAATGCAGTGTTCTTTCAGTGGGAGCCCCACATTAAACTGATTTCCTTTGCATCAGCATTTTTCTGTCACATTATGAATCATTTGCAGGATTTATTGGTGCATTGTTACTTGTTACTAACTTTTATCAGCCCTTCAACTTGTTGTGATATTGCACCATCTAGTGGAAAAGTGTTACACTTTTGGTGGGCTTTAATTTAACATTACAGTTGGGTGTTTTTTTTATATGTACAAATGCTAACATCCTTTTGTTAAGTCTGTAGTGACATTTACAAAACTCTTAACACAATTAGCACAACTGCCTGTTATGGAAAACACCATCAGCATAATTTATGTGTTTTTACAGAATATGCAGTCAATTAAAACATTTCTAAATTGCTTAAATTTACTTTAAATACAAGCATACCTCATTACAAAATTACGGATCTTTCAAGTTTTACTTATAAATGTTTGCACCTGGCCTTCAAGAGATGACAGCCTAATGTTCAAAATGCTAAATATAGCATTAAGTCTCTATTTCTACAACAACAGCAGCTAAAAAGCTAGACTGAAGCAGCATTTTTAATGAGCAGATCATTGAACCACTGAGAAAAAGCTGATTCAAGCTGTTAGCCAGGTGTCGAAGTTCTTTCAATTACATGGACCTAAAACAGTAAAAAGAACTTTTGGAGCGATGAAGTTCAATGTGGATACAGAACAACACAGAGGGGATTGTATAGATTATAAAGGACTGTTTGGAACTGTTCGTATTTTGCTGTTGTTGTTGTTTTCCCATTTGTATGTATTTGTAAATTTTATTTTTACATATTTGGAACCAATAGCCATAATATTTTTGTCTCACTGGCAGCAATTTTATGTTGCCTTTAAAGCTTTTACTGTAGCAATTCTAAACCACATGTTTTTCTGCTGTTAATCTTATAAAGTAAAGATGACGTGTGGTATTTTGGCATATTTGTGCAAATTTGACAATCAACTAGAAAATGTGAAGTGGTTTACAGTAAAAAAAAAAAAAAAAAAACCCTAAGTAAAGACAAACACACTTTAAGTTTATATATCAATGTATTAATGTTTTATTCTAATTACAATAAACAGAATATATCAGTCCCTTATTTGTACAAAAATACCTGAAAAGGTTACAATTAAGATTTTATAAGCCATTCAACTATTTACAGATTGAAGCAAAGCACATTTTGAATACAGGAGCTCTCTCTTTTAAAAAAAAAGAGATAAGTTACTGTTTTCGTTTTTGCATTCCCTGAAATACATAATAGTTTATATTTTTATATATAGATTTTTTTTTTTTTTTTTACTTTACTCATTTGTACAGCCACGGTATCTTGCATTGTGATATGAAAATGCATGAGTCAAGATGATAATCAATCAATCCATCTTTGCAGGAATCTGGGACACTTTCAAGTCCAAAAGTAAACTGCAACTGAAGAATACAAGCATTCATTCCCAATCACCTCTCGCCAGAATCATTCAGAGTGCTGTTTTCTGTTTTTGAACTGTATTCACTGAGTACTTATTAAAACTGATTGGTTGGTTTCTGAGTGTGAACGGTCCCCTCTTAACAGTAGCTTTGTCTGCCATTTGGTCCACATGTTAGGGGTCTGGTTTGTGCAGAAACAGCAAAGTCATCAGAGGCACCATCTGTGGTTACAGGTTACCTGGCAACCAAATGTGACACTGTGCTCCACTGTGGCTTATTTTGTTTACATGTTTGAGTGTCTAATATGATGAAATAAATCAGATTACAGTTTCTAATTAATTGCTTGATGGCATAAAAATTAAGAATGTTTTATGAATTGGTCACCTGTTGTTGCCAAGGAGAATCAGCTCAGGTAGCCACGCAAGTAATTTCGATTTTCTTTTTTACGCACAATAGGATGAACAACACTTAATTTAAAATAGAACTTTCTAATCCATTTTGCTGCAAGAATATGTTTCAAGTAATCACAACTAGCAGATTGGTGCTGCACATAATGGAGAAAAGTCTAACAAATCTTAACGAAACTAAAATATTTATGAATCCATCATCATCTTGTACAAAACCAGAGAGAGCTGATGGACCAGTAGTTAACAAGCTCCAAGTCAACCCTGAGCAACCAGTTACATTCATTTCTGTTAAGTGTAAAAAATGCGGATATCCCCTGATTGAGTTTTCATGCATTCGCTACTTGGATTTACTTTCTGACTTCGTGCAGTTAGGGTAAGTGAATAAGACCATTTTTTTAAATGCAAACACTCCCTCCATCTTAAAGGCTACCTGCCCCTCACATGTTGACATCTGCTACCATTCACATCAAGAAGAAAAAAACTCATAATATTGGGACTTTGAGGATGAGTGCAGAGTTGGAACTGAGAGGGGTGAGATTAGGATTAACAAACAGCTAGCATCATTATTTCAGTGACGTCTCAATAGCTTAAGATGACTTTCAGCAACTACAAAAAAATGTGTTTTGTGATAATCCAGATTCCTCTTAATGTAGCATATCAGACAGAATATCTACAGAATAAAATCCACATTCAAGCAACTGATAAAAATGTACATACTGAGTTAAGCTCTTCATTCTGATGAACGGAGGTCAATGCCATAAACCATCGAACAATGTTGCTCTGGTGTTTAAATTACACAGGATTATCACATCCCTGTTCATTGCAGTTTTAGGGGTATTTTAAAATGTGACTGTGTCTGTGTGTGTGCGTGTGTGTGTGCAAGGGGAGTTGGTGGGTTTCTGTAATGCATTTCTTTAATTATATCTAATCTAAGCATTAAAAAAATCCAGGTTTTACTTGAATATTAGGGTTTTTTTTCCTACATTAAAATTTCTAAAATTATTTCTTCAAGGCAAAGTGTTTAAACGGTGAATTATGAGAATGTTGTAACTTACTTGACCCAGTTTCCCAAAACATTTGTGGCTTTATTACTTGAATTCTTCTTATTTATTTATTCATTTATTTATTTTTTTGCTAGTTAAGTGTCTTTTCAACATAAAAGGGTTGGAAATCTTAACAGAAGATATTTTTATAGTTGTGGGAGAAATGAGAACAGTAATTAAACTGGCAAAAAAAAAACCATGACGAATGCTTTGGGAAACTTAGTTTTCAATTTCTCAACATTCCACCTGTCATCTACTGGAATGACAACATTAACACCATGAATGCCAGTGTGCTTTGAGACATCGCCTCATAACAATTGTTGATAATGACTAAAACTGATTTTGAATAAAATAAAATTAAAACAAAACAATAAATGCTATGTCATTACAACAATAGTAATTATAATAATAAATCACACTGGTCAATCATTTCATGGTAATGACAATAGAAAATAGTACAGAACAGCGCTGAGAAAAAGAAATCTAAAATTTTCAAGTAATCAGTCACATCCAGATAAATAAATACATTTTGCTGCAACAATACTTTTTAAAAAAATGATTAAGTCATTGCATTTTCGATAAATAATAGTGACCATGCACAGAGAGTCAATATGGTGTGGCTATTCTGCATCTCAGATAATAAATTTAAGATAGCCTGCAGGTAAATAAATCATGGCTATTGATGCTGCATAACAGGTAAGTACAAACAGAACCCAATTGTCTGCTGGCTGGTGACGTAAACAGAGCTACAACTGAAGCTTGGACTAAATAAAACTTTAGAGAGAGACGTTTTAGAAATTTCATCACGGAATAACAAAAAAATTAAGCTATTTGTGGAACAAATGGGGAATTTACCCTGAATATCATCAGAAATGCTTTGAATAACTTGGGGCATGGCTGTGTTTTGCCCTTCATGCGCGTTGTTCCATTCTGCCAGACCTGATCAATGGGTGCTAAAAACAGTATCCCTATCAATACAAATTGAAATTTGATGCAGGTATCTAGATCTAGAATCTAGAGACACAGTGCTGAAATCGTGGTAGACTTGGCCAGAACATAAAGGGTATTCCATTTAATTTTTTCAGGCTTTTTTTTTACTGACTTTGGTTGGCATTAGGAAAACAGTTGATTTGTGCTGAATTTGCACTGTCAGGTACAAAATGTAGGGGTACTCAGTGACCTCAAACTTACTCAGTTTTACATCCCCTGTTTTTGGTCTGATGCTCTCATTATCGCCAATCAAAAAGACAGCACAAGTTAAGATAAGTGGGCACTGTAGTACTTTTGCAGTCAGAGATCCGAGTCCTAAAAGTTTTACGTTGCTGCCACACCACTAACATTTTCACTTTGTCCAACAGCAGGCAAAAGAAAGTATGATGAGACTGGGTGAGACAAGCTGGGAAGAGGAAGAGATAGAGATCATTTCAATACTCTTCCCTCTTTATATATTTACCTTTACATATACTGTAGCAACAGCTAACTTTTGATAGAAAGTCTGCCTGAATTTATCAAGAGGTGCAGTGGGCAGCAGGCGAACTGCTCGCTCACAAGTACTTCCAGGCAGAAAAAGGCCGCATTATATGGAATGTAATGCACTGAGTCTACTAGAGCACACTAAACCATGCTGGTATAGCCAGATTTATGTCTGACAGAATATCACTGACTTCCATCAAATACAGGAGGCCTTTTGTGGAACAATATATGAAGAGAGGGTACAGACCCATGCAGGATAAACATTTACCACATGACCCACTGTATCTCTGGGGGTGATCTAATTTTGCTTGACAAAAATGACAATTTTTAAAGTTCCTTTGATTTGCTATCATTTGAAGAAAACCTGAAGGAAATGCTAGTGGTTATCCTTCCCTGTGCTGTGGTAACAAGAACCTAACAAAGACGGGTACTCCTCATTGTCCCACAGCTTCCACCATGCCTTTGCCTCCCCTTTTAACTTTGTAATCACCAAAACTGTATACCTGATTACAAAATTCATCTAGCTATATTATTTGTTATTTCACCCTGAATGACACCATGGTTTGTTCAAATGCTTATTCGATTTTGTGGAAGTTGCCGGGGACACGCTTTGGGGAAATGGAGCATGCAATAGGATAACAAGTACAGAATGACCTTATTGTAGCATATGTGAATAATGAAGAGTTGCAAAAGGTGGGCTTTAAAAAAATATATTATCAAAGAGACTATTAATAATAATACATAACTGCAATGTCTCAAGAAAAGAAACCCTGCCTGGTGAGATATGAGCAAATAAATTTCTGGGATGGTGAACAATTCAAAATTTGTTTTGTCCCCTATTTAAAAAATACTTTTTTTTCCAACAGTTCCAGACTTTCCTGTAGCCATTTTCATCTGATGTTTCAAAACCTCAAAGAGGATTTAAAAGCAACACTCTTTCTGGCACCTCCAAATCCCATCCATGTTGAATTTTGACATGTCCTTGAATGCCTATGACACTAGGGGGCGGTGGCACCATCTCAAAGTTAAGACAGCTGAGAAGTCATGCACCGTCAAAGGCCACTCCCAGTTCGATGAGTGCAAAACTAAGACAATCAACTCTCCATCTACAGTATATTCTTTGAGGACGTGTGAGGAAGTTTGAACGAGACTACAGTTTGTTCTCAGAGAGCGGAGTGGTCCACACGAGAGTTTGAACTGTCCTGCTGATTGTCCAGTTGAAGGGAAACACAGACTAAAACCGAGCTGTGTGATATGAGGGTCACTGTGTCCAAGCTTATTGATGACTATGGGTAGCAAGATTGTGGAAGATTTTGCGACAGCATTGACACAAACGGCAGTGTTCATTTCCTGTTTCTTCTCTCTTCTTGACCTAGGAGCCTCACAAGCAACTTGTGCA
Source organism: Plectropomus leopardus (assembly GCF_026936395.1). NCBI lineage: Eukaryota > Metazoa > Chordata > Actinopteri > Perciformes > Serranidae > Plectropomus > Plectropomus leopardus. The sequence continues at coordinate 12,828,186 of NC_142186.1, forward strand.
TCCGGCTCCTCAAACATCCATGCAAAAGGAATCCAACAAGTCAGCAGTCTCCGGCAGACTCACGACAATATAAACAACGAAATCAGTCAATTCACCAGCTTCTTGTGAAGGTAAAAACAAAAAAAGAACCAACGAACAGAAAGATTCTTGTTGTTTTGTTTCAGGCAGAGTCACGTCAAGTGATAGGAGGTCATGGAGTCAGATAATCCGAAGGTGTCATAAGGCCACGACGGTGCACGGGTGTTTGAGTTTACAAGGCAGCACTCCTCTGTTGAGCTGGTAGAACTCCACCAGCTGAATCAGGTCGGTGAATTTGGTGGCGCCGTCGTCAAGGCTGAAAAAGGCTTGGCCGTCCTCTTCACACTGCAGGGGTCAAGAGCGAGCAGGGACACACCGCAAAGCAAGGACAAAGGACCTTAACAATGGTTCTAGATGTTTGGGCTTTTTAGCAACAAATCACATATATAACCCATTACTACTCGCCACTATATTATCTATCAATCTTTTGATTTAATTCCTAAATTCTAGAGAAATCCTGGATTTGAACAACCTTGTATTAATTCAAGACTAAACATAATTTATCTTTTTAATGGCTAAATGGTTTGCCTTCTGGGACTGACACAGATCACAAATACAATTATTTTTTGTCGACAGTTAGTTTACACTATTGGGCTAACTGATGCACCATTATGATCTGTGAGGGAGTGCAGCAGCCTTTTGCCATAAATCATTTCAATCAATGCATGTCACAAGAGACATATTGATAAATACAACACCTTTTAAACAGTTTTAAAGGTCAAGTGTGCGGAGGGGATATTTGCAGAAATTGAATTTTCTATTTAGTATGTTTTCTTTAATGTATAAATCACATTAAAATAAGAATCTTCGTGTCTTTGTTGCCTTAGAATGAGCTTCTTTGGTCTAAACAAGGATAAGGTCCTCATCCACAGAGTCCGTCATGTTGCACTAGTGTATGGACTTTATTTGTTCTTTCACATCTGTTTTTGCTAAGTCCAGCACCTAGTTTTTATCACTTTTGGGTGTGCGCACTGCTTGAACTTTTTTCCGTCCTGTTGCACTGCCATGTATCTTCAGTAGCTCAAAATGGACAAACCACACACTTGCTCCAGATAAGGCCAGTTACATTTTCGTGTCAGACACCATGGTTAGCAGCCCCGCCGTGACGAGTAGCATTGGAAAAACAGATTTTTAATATGAAACCATTTTATTTAGTGTTTTTAACAGTTGATATCATCTTATATATTCATTTTGGAGAGGAAAACACGTCTGTGGATAATTCAGTGCCCAGTAAAAACCTCCTGACTAATGAACACTGAAGGAATCCTAACCGAGAGTTAAGACTTGGCACATGGGGGAAGTCTGCCACTAAATCCTATAAATCCTACAGACTGTTCCTTTTATTATACCACCTACTACTTTCACCATTCAATGACCATTTTTCCCACTAAATGAATATATATATATATATATATATATATATATATATATATATATATATATATATAAAGTGTGTCTGTGTGTGTGTGTGTCTGTGTGTGTGTGTGTGTGTGTGTGTAAAAGCAATGCATACCGGTAGTATCTGGAAATGTTTGATTTTCTGGTGATGGCACAATGTAAGCACGAACGCCTTGGGGTTACTCTGACTGACTCTCAGCAGAAACAACCTGTGCACCAAGAGAAAAATATTCACTTAACTTGATTTTAATGATGCAGTAAGGAAAAAATTAAAACATTTCATATTTTATTCGTATTCAGTGAAGAGGAAATCTGCCTGTGTAAAATGAGTTTTAGCTCCAGCTCCCTTACCCATCCACTTGTCCCTGTTGGTGGATAATGCGATGGGATTCTTCTCTGGTTATCCTGCCGTGGTACCACAACTGAGCTATGTGGATGACTGCAGAGAAAGTTTAAAATGCATGTGAAATAGTTATTTTTAACTGAAAGAAAAACTGTGAAAAGAAGTTCACAATACACAATTTTGTCTTCGCTTTTACCTGAGCTTAGCGAGGAGTGGTGTAGTGGACTGTGGGAGCCGATTATGTTCATTCGTTGACTCCTCTTCTGAGAGAGATGCCACACAGAGACAGAACAACAGGGATTAGTTCATGGTCTGGTATACATGACAGTTCAAGGTGATAAAGCTTTAAGAGTTTAAATCTGACAGCCTCCAGATTTTGCCAGTCACATCACGGCAATATCACTTTGATGAGTAAACAACTTTTTCTTTAGCTCACAATAACAGAAAAAATAAACACTTATGGCCAGAGGAAAATTAGCTCTGTATGAATATTGAAGCAAAAATAAATAATGCCATCTGTGGAGATGTTTGGAGGTCCGCTCTGAGCATTGTTGACAGAGACAGTATAAAAACTGAGGTTGTGTCTCACCCTCCATGCATGTCCCTCCTCCATGGCGGCGCTCTGAGCTTCTACAGGGTTGTCAATCACCCTGCCTATCCTCCCTGAGAAATCCATTGCCACAAGGGAGTTCTCCGATACACTCCGCTAGGGGGAGACAGAGACACATTATGGACAAAATGTGTGGATACAAAGGCAGCAGCTGAAGTGCAAGCTATGTAAAAATGTAAGTAAAGACAGCGCCGATATAAAGTGGGGTTGCACAATTAGCATTTGGCTTCCCTTCTCCTACACTTGTCATGTGAGTTAGTCAGCTGTTGCTACTACATGCATGACAATAGTATTTAAAGTGATGTTGTTATGCTGAAACAGTCATTTCTGTGGTGTAGGTTTTAAGGTGCTTTAATTGAGTTTTATGCAAAGCAGTAAACTTACCACAGGTGCTGAGAAGTGTGAAAGCAAGGTTTTCCTCTGTTGGGGAATCTTATAATTCTGGTACAACACGATCCCGTACTGTCAACAAAGAGGAACAAACTGGTCAACCAACACTAAATTCTTAATGTGTATTGTACACGTCATCAAAAATCGGCAATATATATTTTGTCAAGGGTTTACCTTAAAGAGCCGGAAGGCAGTCATCCAACAGGTCCTGCCCTGCTCATCCTCTGCACACAGCATCCTCAACTCCTTCAGCTCCCCTCGACATTTGTTGGGCTGCGAAATTAACATTTGTCAGAATCAGAACAGAGATAATCATCATTATTACTGCTAGCTCCACCATCCCTAATAACTAAGCCGATAATGATAATACAACTGTCATATGTTACACTTGGGATATATAAAGCTTAGAGATGAAAGAAAACATGAAGTAAATGTAAAAAAATAAAAAAATAAACATAGAAGTGTATAGTAATACAGAAATAAACCAGAACATCAGCACTAATATGTATGTATAAATGCCGGCGGCCTTTTATTGAAACAGGGATGCACAAGATGTCAATCATTCCTCAGCTCATAATATTTCATTAGAAATCAGCTTCATCTCACTTCATCTGTCATCTGAGACTCACCTTGATGCAGAACCCGAAGTCTGTGGGTGCACCGTGCTGCTTCTTGCCTGTGATGACAGTGAAGATGTTGCTGTCTTCAAGGTCTGCTAGAAACTGTAGATGTCTAGGCTCCTGGAGACAGAAATAATTAATAAGTCAAAACATCACAGGGAGACACAGCCTGGAGGGATACTGACAGACACAGACACACGCAGAGAGACCACCATAAAAAAAACAAAAAAAAAGCAGATTCTTGGGAAGGCAATTACATTTAAGCTGGAATATTTAATATGTTATTACTATAAAATGTCAATGTAGTATGCATTGGAATTCTTTAATGATGAATAATGACTGTAATTGTAAAGTTAAAAAAGAAAAGTTTTTGTGTCCCCTGAGGATGAAAAGATTGAGTGGCTGTTACCTTTGAAGTTCCTTTTGTAGAGCAGTAGAGTCCTGAGCGCCGCAGGAACATGTAAACTTTCTTCCATGACTTCCTGCCCACCTCCTTCACATACAGATAACCCTGAATCTCTGGACAGCTACTAGTTGCGAGGAAGTTCTGTGGGAGGGAGCGAAAAAGACAGAAAGCGGGGGATCAGCATACAAAAGTTTGGATTTATTGGCTTTATAATGTCCTTCATGGAGGAGGGCTCCTCTGCCTCAGAGGGGCAATGCTGGATCAAATCTGAAGCCTCTAAGCTCTCTGTCACCGTCACAGCACGATACCGAAAGCCACAGTAGACACCATCTGTAGAGGCACCACAGACAGGAGATAATTGCTTTTTGTCAAAGAACACAGTGTCATCTGGGCTTCTTGCATCAGCGTAAGACTGACAGCTGATGATGAGATGGGCGGCAGCTTGAATTCTTACACACATTTTGGTAGAGACCACAAAAAGGCCAGACACTGTGCTACTCTCCGAAAAATCAAAGTGTGTAGAGTACTGAAGAGAAGTGAAGAGGACACAAACATCAATATGTATGTTATATACATTATTAACAGTTAAATATGGTCTGCAAGGAATTTCAACATTTTTATTTTCTATTTCAAATAGAAAAAGTAAAATAATATATACTTGAACAAAAATTGACGCGTTATGTAATGTGCCTGCCGAGACTAATACAGTACATACATTGACTCAACATACGGTGCATTCCTTTTGAAAGCTGAAATTGTCTTGTGGGTGTGTAAAGTATTTGGAGTTGGTTTCCATGTTTCACAAAAATATTGCACCATGAAGTGGCAGGTTAAGTTATTAGAGCTGATTTGGACTCTGTGGCTTGCGGCTGGAAGGTAAACTGTTCCAGAGGACTCTTCAATATTTAAAGCACATGTTTCCCAGTGTTTTGGAAAAAACCCACAAAGGGCCTCATGCATGAGCATTTTCCGACATTCGCAGAGTTCACACGCGACATTCATTCAAAAAGCTTTCTTTTTTGAGGCGCTACACCTCGGCTGCTCCGTGTTGACATGTGCTTCTCGCATAAATGGGAAATATTGCAAACACCTGGCTGAGCGCGGGTCAGAAACCGTCTTGGTTTGGAGAGCACACTAATTGAGTGCAAAGGTCTTGTGTTTAGAAGAAGTCAAACACTGGGGATTCCTGACACAACTCAGCCTCACCGCATCCCCATTCATTTATTGACTCCTCTATGTAGAGCAGAACGTCTATATGATCAGCAGGGGAGTTAAAAGCTTTCTGTGAGCGGCAAGGATGAAGGGATGGATTCCACTTGTGGTTCGGTCTCTGACAGCTCCATTACTTGATACAAGAGAGAGCCAGACTGCATGTAAACCCTCCATCCATTAAGACCGAAGCTCTTCAAAGTCCCAAGAATCTTTTTGTCTGGTCTCCTCCCAGAATTGTTTTTGTTTCCTTCACATCTTTTGCTGAAAGCAGTGGATGGCCCGTGAGCAGTCTGTGCAGCAGGTAAGTAGCATGACACAAGTGTGTGAATTTGTACTGTGCAAACAAACGGTAGGTATGTGAGGCACTGTATGTTCTATTTCTGACTGCCTAATTCTATCCATTGCAAGCGTGAGGCCTGCGGTGCGTGTGCCGAGACAGTCGTGTGTCAACAGGGGATCAACGGTAGTTATTACTTCAGGCTCTGACGAGACACACTGTCTAAGGGTCAGAGTTGAGGTATGTCAGCTTGATTGTACAGTATGTCACGGCTGCTGACTCTGAGGTAAACTTAACTGTGTGCATGTCAGGGTGAGGAGACAGAGACAGACAACGTGTGCCATTGTGTGTGCTGCATGTACCTGAAGGAGCTGAGACGGTGGAATTGTACGATTGGTTTCCTGGCACCACGCGACCATTTGCTCCGGGAAAAATGACTGGTAGAAGGAGAAGGTGGAGAGAGGCGGAGAGGCAGACAGACAGAGAATATCAGCCACTGTGACATTAATCATGGGGTAGGAATTAGTGACAGAAAAAGAAACGCAAATCTCATTAGTGCAGTCAGCTGTCATAATATTCACAAGAATAGAAAATGTAGAGATGTTTATGTAACATGTCATTCATTTGATTTATGAAGCAAGTGGCCACTCATTTCACTTGAACATCTCTCATCATTTAACTGAATGCTCTATAAATACAAGAAATTAGGGATGCATGACATTGGATTTTTTGATGATATGCAAAAATATAACAACTCATTAGGCCAATAACCAGTAACGATATCAATATATCTATCCCCACCCCACTTATTTTATTACTCATCAAGTCTCTTCTATAGTGGAGTTAACATCATATTATGCACACTATTATCATGATGCCCTACCAGCAGACACTGAATGTGTGTTAAAAATCACAAAAATAAAAGAAGCTGTTGCCGCAGGAGTTTTTTTTTTTTAAACAAGCAACAGGTGTCACATATTTCACAAAATGACGTCAAGAAAGAAATTTCTTAGAAAAAGCAATTACCAGCGGGTTTCTGAAGAATTCATATTTGGCATAGTTCTTCCTGAAGAGGAATCTGCTGTCGCTGCTCATGGAGGCCTGGACCTGAACCACCAGCTCATGGTCTTCTAGACAGCGCTCTGGTGAGACAGACAGAGCAGAGGAGCAACAACAACGAAGGATGTTAGCATTTATTATTTAAACTATTTCAGAATTTTACAACAACCACACCTCCTGCAAGGTTATACTAATTATAAAAAAATACTTTGCAATAATATAAAATGCTTTGTGACGCTAGTGGATAGAAATATGTGAGTGTTTTATTCTTGTCTGGACACACTGTAGTCCTTAAGATTACAATCACATTTTTCTTATTATGAAACACAAGTGCCATGGGAATCTCTAATGAGCTGTGCAGATAGTAGAATTCTAGGGAAGGCTCTTTATCAGTGTTTCTCATACGACAGAAGAAGAAATGAAACTGAAAGAAAAGTACAGTCCCTTCATCTCAATGAATAATTTACCCATTTTTATGAAGTAAGAATTTTAGTTCCATAAAACAGCTAAACTTTTCTTAAAACAGGTGTGTAAAACCTTCCCATCTTTACATGTCAAGTCAGGTGTTTTTTCCAAGTGTAGCTCAGCCACCCAAAATGTGTCTGACACTTTCCTATTCAAGGTAAATATAATAAACATTAGGGATGCTCTTAACAACTAAGTTCCCTGATGTTTTAATGGAAGTTTAAACTTAGACTAATCGGCAAGTCCAAAAGTAGGAAAACATTTTTTTTAAAGTCAAAACTGAGCTCAATTTAATATGCAAGGCTAAATATTGTCTAAAAAAATGCATATATCATTTGAAATCCCTAATCACATTTTACAACAACCAAATTGTATCTTAAACAATGTTAAAATGTGTGGCACTCTGCACCCTGCATTATGAATATTTCACATGATAACAGCTCACTACATTAAAGTTATAATAAATAAGATTTGCTAAAAAAAACAATGTTCTAAATAATAAACCTTAGGAATAATACCTGATTACTGTAACAGCATTTTAATTGGATGAGAGCAACCTCAGAAAATAATAATTTTATCAAAAGTTTAACCGACTAGCATTTCCGGTGCCGGGCAGCAACGTGTAGTCGACATACCTAATGAGTGCCAAAAAGATCTTAGAGTTGCACACATTTGCACTTGAAAAACAGCAGACTTCAACTCCACCTCAAAACAGGTTTAAAGGATGTACTATATATGACCAGTATGACAACGTGCCGAATTTGACCATGAATAGTTTTGGGTGTGATTCAACTAAAGGTGCGTCCTTGTAAGGATGTGGTCAGTGATTAATATTCTGTGGCTGTGATGCTGCAATCGGTCATGACTCACTCAATTCCAACAGCCTTACAAGTTCTCTCTGTCATGTCTTTAATGAGAGACATCCTTCCTTTCCCCAGTAGGTCTAATTAAAATGCTTTAGCTTAACTAACGTGTGCAATACCAGTATTTGCTCTGATATCTGTTTCTGATGTGAAATGGAGAACATCAAACAATATCTGACTGTACAGCTCTATCTCACATCATTATCTCATTTCACATGTCCCCCTCTTTGTCCCTCTTTATCCCGTCTGTCTCAATCTCTTTAACACTGTCACGACTCTTTCTTTTTCGTTTTCATTTCATCTCGTCGCCTGTCTGATGAGTCACTCATGTTCGTGACAGTGACTCACCCTGGCAACACTACCTCACTGTCCCAGAGCTGTTAACCTTTTCAGGGTGACAAGTAGAGGTCAGTGTTACTAATCTCAAAGGGCCGTTTTATCCCATTCAGCAGCGTACCAGCGAGTGGGCGGCGATGTACGGGAATAGGCTTCTCTATTCAAACACACTATTGTTCGGGTCTCTCTGAAACTTCTATTCTCGTCCACCGCCAAACCACATACGCACACATGGAATATCACAGCACATACATGTGCGGTGCAGGCGTACAGGCTGTGCACACATACACGGACACGTACACAGGCGAGCAGGACTTTCACATCCTGCAAAAAGCACTTCATATATACAACCCTGATTGCAAAAAAAGTCGGTACGCTGCGTAAAATGCACATAAAAACAGTGCGATGATTTGTGAATCCTTCCTAATGTTCAGTGGATGAAATAAGTATCCAAAAAGTCTAGATGTTTTTTACAAATGGAGAAGAAATTGTAACATTGCAGTCTATACAGAATTATGCATAATAAAGTTGACTATAAAGAAGCCTTTGTTTGCAATGTCAGCATCAAAATGCCTCTTGCATGAAGAAACTAATCTCTCACTGTGTTTGGATGGAATTCTGATCTATTCTCCATCACACACAACCTTTGTATCCTTCAGATTTTGTGGGGCATGCTTGTGAATCCCGAGAAAGACGTTTCATTTTCAATAATTCTGAAATGACTGCCCCGAGTTCCTAAATGCTATTATAAGGTGATGTAACACAGTGGTAAACATGCCCCTGTTGTGACTTTTTAGGAATAAAAAGAATGGCTATATATTTACAAAAAAACATTAAAGCTTATCAGTTTGAACATTAATTGTGTTGTATTTGTACTGTATTAAACTGATTATATTTAGAAAAGGATGTGCATATCATTGCATTCTGTTTTACTTTGTTTTTCACAGCGTCCCAGCTTTATTGGAATCGACGTTGCGCTTGTTTCTCAAGTATTGAAGCTAGCAACTCCAGTATCCTGAAAACATTCGTGCACACATCTACAAACACATGGGCACACACACATTCAGTCAGACAGTTGCTGGCTCTGTGGTGGAAAATACCATAAGCCTTCAATTTGAACCATCAACAGTGCCGCTTCATCACATCTCATTTTCTGAACTCCTAAACATAAAATACTACAGGTAGTTATTCCAGAGCTGGAAAGAATACAGTTGCAGTACAGGTGCGCCACAATAGAAGAGAGGCTGCAATAGAATAGAGTCGCTTCGAGCCAAAAATGATGTCATTCACAACAAGCCGACCTAACTGTATTTGGCAGCATGGTGTTGGCAGCCCTGATGAGAAATGTAATCAGATCGTGATGGATGGTGAAATATTACGTGAGAGCTTTGGGACAATATATTTTCCAAAAGTTTGACAGCATAGCAGCCAAAAATATACTGACACAAGTTGTAATTCGTAACGACAGAACTGAAATGTTTTTTACACATTTTTATCCGTCTCTTTCTACAGTGGGTTTCACTACCAGGACCACTGCTCTATATTAAACTACGCCCACCTCTCTCCCACATCTGTTAAACTGTACAGACATGTGCACAGAGCACAGGCTCAACTTGTCTTCCATAAGTGCTTTATAATCGCCCCTCTCCTCAGGGGGAGGTTGGGTTTTCTAACGTTCAGCTGACCACAGCTTTCCAAACTCACTGCTATACGGCCAAGTCTAACACAAGATCACGCTGGCTGAAATGCAAAGCTCCTTTCTTCCTTAATGCAGACACAAGTTAAAATTCCTCTACTAACCTGTGGAGGAGAGCATCTTTTAGCGACTATTGTTCTGTAGTTTTTAGACTTTAGACTTTAGAATAACTCAATTAGGGCTGTTGCGATGCGATTAAGGTCTGTTCATGACGCATTGTTTTTTTTGTTTTTTTGTTGTGTTGATCACCTGCTAACACTCCTGTCTTTAAGAGGCTGTACTGGGTTTTAAAGCTAAAGTGGTAGTGCTGGTATCATATGAAACTGGAAGACCTGAGGAATGATAGTGACACCAACTATGTCATGCTACCTTCTTAAGGACGAGGGCTGAAAAACGCTCTAAAGTTCGGATACATTTTGGCAATGGAAGAACAGCATGATCCCTTGACCTCAAGACATATGAATGATAGTTAGTCATTTGATTCCTAATCAATAGTTCTGGTAAGAATTGCGTTACCTTGTCATTATGGACTTTAAAACTGTTATGAAATGCAAAATAATGGAAATGAAAATATGATAATATAAAAAGTGATTAATCCCAAATAACTACTGAAATTCTGCAATAAATTTAAAAAAAATCATTTGACAGCCCTAAACTCAAGCAACATTTATCCCTAAATACATCCATAAAGAATCTATAACATGCTGCCCCTCTACTGCAAATGACTGGCCAGATAAAATGCAATTAATGTTCTATATATAACATTATTCCTCATTTCTGAGTAGGTCCCGCCATCACCATTTTGACCCTTTTGCACCACATTAGCCCCGAAGTCTGTCTGATGCAGCGAGGGCTTCTATTTTCAGGAGAGTGGTGTCAGTCTAAAGAACCTTTAACATGAAACATAGCCTTTTAAACTGTTCATCAATCATCTCCATCACCTCTCTGCTGTGTCATTTATAGTACTGGATCGATAACATTACACCGTCTCTGACACTGAGAGGAGCACAAGTCGGCAAAGGTTTTGTTACAGTTCCATCGCTACATCTCCCGATCCATAACCTTCAATTATCACCTTCTTTTCCTTCAGCTGCTGACTACCACTCTGAGCCCTTCATGTCGTCCCAATTTTAAAAAAAAAAAAAAAAAAACCATCATAACATAATTTTCTGCATGATAATCATTCTTAAAAAGGTACTTTAGGACACAAAAAATACTATCCTTGTCCACACCCAGTATGATATTTTTGGTTTACTCTGGAGTCTCAAAAAAAAAAAAACCTAATTCCAAGCTGTTTCGTGACCTTAAATGAGTTCCCGAGTTAAATATATCAGTGAAGGGCAACAGATACCATACACGATACTCTCTGTTTCTCTCACCATCCTCTGTATAAGCCATAAACTTTCCTTTCAACCAACAATACCAAATTAAATAACTCTAATGCTCAAACAAGTCTCAAGAGGTAAGCTTCGGGCTATAACATTTATCTATTGCTGTGTTTGTGTAATTTATGAGTGGAGACCAAAGAGAGTTTTTGTCCGAGGTTATTGGTAAACCTTACTGAGGACTTATGGAAAACACTGTATCCACTTATGTTAATTCTGTTGTTTACTTGTATGCAGTAACTTAAGGAAACCTGGAGCTCATGCATACAACGCTCTTTATTCTGCTTTAAGCGTACAACACACTGAAGCTGGAATCTTCATCATCCCTATGTAACTTAGCAGGACGATAATTCAACTAATCTCAACACACCTGTTATCGGCATCAGATTTTTATGAAGACAACTTTTAGGATTATCCATCATCTCACACTCAGCAACCGTTTAATCTCTCCTACAAATGCATGAAGATGCATCCTGCGAGTTCTTTTCTTCCAGTTGCCTCTTCTCTATTGAGTGAAATAATGGCAGTGTTGAAGTAACTCTGACCTCATGTGCAATGCATTGGGTATGTCGATCATTTTGTTTTGCACCAAGTGGATCGATGCGTTTAACCTACATGTTTTTCGATGGCAAGCAGCTCAATGTGTGTGCTCAATGTCTGTCTCAGTTTGTCACGAGGTAACAGTCCCCTGCCTCGTCTGCACTGCTACACTCCAGGAGCGTACTGTGTTGGACTTGATTAGATCATTGGACATTATAGCTCTGTGCGTGCGTATGCTGTATAGTATGTGCATGCACTCATGCTTGAATACATGCCTGCGTGAGAATATGCGCCTGAACTGTCTCCCCGAGTATGCGGGCATGCATGCATGCATACATATATGTGAATGCACCTGTGTATGTCAGTGGTTGTATTGCATGTCTCAGCCCACCCAAAAATCCATGACTTTCTGTGTGGGCATGTGAGTGTCTGATCATGTGTGCTTTTGTGTGTCTGTGAACAGGCCTGCAGGGCTCTGCCCCTTACCTAGCCCTAGCAGCGGGTGGTGTTCAACAAGTGCCCAACTGTTGTCGTCCAAACAATGGCTTTTATAAACCAGAAGCTGGCACAGGTCCCTGGCTGTCATGTCGGCTGGGATCTCCACAACTTTACCCATACCGTCTTCACTGAAGATCTTCACAATCTAAAGGGAGAAAATATATTAGAGTTCACTTATAATACACAGAGACAATTTCAAGGCAGTTTGGGAAACTAGAGACTGAAGTGTTTCTGTTTAAAAAGGCGGGAAAACGACAAAACGCTTTCAAATCAGTTGCAAGGTGTCCTTGATGTGATAAAATGAAGCAAAAGACTGATCTTTCCAACTGTGACGGATCATTTTACAATACGATGACACTTTAAATATGATTTTTTTAAAATGGTAGTCTCACAGGGAGCACTAAGTTGTGATAAAGTCATTTAACACAAACCATTTTTGAAAGCTCAGCCTAATAGGTGGGTGAAGCCAGCTATTTACTTCAAACTCTAGCACAGTGTTTATCATATAGCACCCCGTACACTATAGCATACACAGGCCTGTAATTACAGCACACAATATAAAAGAGAGCAGACATTCAAAAACTGTGTAGCAATTGTGGTGTTAGAAATCACAGACAAGCATTTCTTACAGCAACTTGTTGGCGTAGTATAGAAGCAAATATACAGTAGTGTTTAACAAGTGCCTGCTGTTGTAAACACAAAGCAGGACAGTCTAAACCCAGTGGATATAGTACACTGTAGTGCAGCTTAAGAGGTAGTATGCATGATGTTTCCAATGGTTATCAAGAAAATGTATACATCTGTCAAGAGATAAGACACGGACATCGATTATGCTTTAAGCTCAAATTCAAGTTTTTTTTTTTCATGACTTGATATGCTGCAATCGGGCTAGTAATAATACAACCCATGAATGACAGCTGTTTCCATTAATAAGACTGACTCACGCACGTACTCACACACATATTGAGCCACTACTGATATGCCCTTAGATGCTGTATAGCAACAGTGCATCAAGCTAGGATCTCACCCTTGTAAGATATGTCCACATATTCTTGTGTATCCATACATACTGCGAGAGATCAACAAAAATTGAGGAAATATAACTGCCACTTCTGTTGTGAAATATGGTCCTAAATCTAAGTCCACAGGTTGTCTCTTCAAAGGCAACCCATGCAGTAACACATTCACAAGATACACACCGAACAGCCCACAGAGAGAAACTAGAGCAGCCTTCTTAACCTGCAGAGGAATCCAGCCGTGTTAGCCTACACAGGAATCCAGCCTACTGAGCCTACACATGTCATGTATGCACTCTTCCCACATAATATATCATGACAAAGAAATTCTGTTCTTGAGCAAAGATGCCGCTTACAGCATCACAGTTTGCACAAACCAGGCCTGAGGCGCTCTATCCATCCAAAATTTTCAAGACGAAAAAGGCAAGGGAAGCCTCAATCAGTCAAAGCCGCTGACGTATTTGACTCTTTATTTATTTATTTTTTTAAGTGCTCTGCTCACATCTTAAAAAAAAAAAGACAAACTGTCCTTGAGCCTTTAAGGTATTTACCCATTCTTGCCTCTGGTTAATCATAGCAGTACTTCAAAGAGAAATGGTCTTAACAGGTTAAAAAAAAATAAGAAGAACGAGGCGAAAAGAAGCAGAGACACACAAGGACAGATAAGAGACACAAGAAAGAGAGCGGTCTTACCTCCACGGCCCGCAATAGGCAGCAGTCCGGGGAACACGAAGGCATTTTTTGGAGTGAGCCCGGCTCTCCCCCCCCACACACACACTCTCTCACACACAGTCACTAAAACAGAAACCCTTGCTGTTAATTCTCCTCCAGAGAGAAAGATAGAAATCTGAGTTCCGACAGTTGACAGTTGTGCTACCTGTCACATAGCCTGCAGACTAGTCCTTCAGTCTATCTAAGCTGCCGGCTCTGTCCTTAAAAAAAAAAAAGAAACTGTCTGTGTGACCTAAAGCTGCTGTCTGTCCAGCTCACAGGACAGACACACAGAGACAGTGAGTGATCGGATGGCAGCAGGTACAGTACAGTGCTTCCAGTGCCGGTTGAGTCTGACAACTATCTTTCTTTCTCTCCCTCCCTCTCTCCCTCTCTCTCTCTCTCTCTCTCCCCCTCACAAAGGGTTACAGCCTCAGCCACGGGCTCCGAGGCACACTGAATCAAACCACACGCTCAGCAACCAATCATAAGGCTGCAGCAGGCTGATGTAATCATTCCCACACAGACCCAGGCGAACACGCACACACAGAGGCGCACACTCTCTGAGAAGCATACGCACTCCAGTAGAAACACAGACGCACAGTCATGCACAGACGCAGCCAACTTTTTCAGACCTCTTGCAAGCTCCTCTGCTTCAGCTTCTTTTCAGCAGAGGGTTCATTTGAGAAGGGTGTGGGGCAGCGAGGAGGAGGAGCAGGAAGAGAAAGAAACAGTAAAGGAAGGCGGAAATTAAAAAAAAAAAGTTTGCTTTTGTTGCTTTTTTTTGTCTCCATGATGTTCAAAGTTTTCAAGTGAGGGCTTGTTGGCTTGTATTTTTTTCTCTTCTCCCCTCCCTCCTTTCGTCCCGCCTTTCCTCCCTCCCTGTGGCTTAACTTTGAACTCCCCAGTCAGATCTCCCTTCTGCCTCTCACAGCAGTAACAAGACTCATTACAGAGCAAATGAAATGAAACAAACCTGGAGCAGCACTTGAGCACTCCGACCTTCTCCTCCTCCCCTGGTGGCTAGCTTCGTGCCAACATTCTTTTTCTCTAAAGAACAAAAAAAAAAAAAAACCTGCAGACTTTTGCACACGCATGCACAGCCCCCCACCCCTCCTTTTAACTCAGATATTTAATACGGCATCAGACAGACAAAAGCCTTGACACACCCCGTCTGGGAGAGGTGAGAACAGCTTTATGTTGTCCTTGAAGCAACTTCTTCTTGTTTTCCCTAGTTTTTTTTTCCCGGGAAAAAGAGGGTGTGTGTTTGCACAAGTGTGGGTGAGGTGTAATCCAGGAATAAGCACAGTTCCACTGAAGGAAGGAGGAAATGGTGGTAAAAGTGGCAGCAGTCATTGAGATACGACTTCAGTTACTATAGCGGGAAACTTTAGGGAGGGAGGGAGCGGGGGTCTGTGGCTGGGGAGGGACAGAGAGAGAAAATGCGTGCGTGTGTGTGTGTGTGTGTGTGTGTGTATGACACACACACTGTGCACATGCACACAAGCATGTATGTGGGTGTGTGTGTGGGAGTAACAGGAGACAGACAGACCGGAGAAGTGAGGGGAAAAAGAGTGGGACGCAGAGAGAAGTGAGGGAGAGAGAGAGAGAGAGAGAGAGAGAGAGAGAGAGAGAGAGAGAGAGAGAGAGAGAGAGAGAGAGAGAGAGAGAGAGAAAGAGAGAGAGAGAGAGAGAGAGAGAGAGAGAGAGAGAGAGAGAGAGAGAGAGTCTGGTGACACACTGCAGCAGAATGTGTAGTATGAATGCTTCCTACTGTTAACTACATATCTAGCCTGCACAGCTGTCTTTCCCATCCCCTCCCTCCCACTACACTCACACAGACCAGGACTCACACCCTCTTCTACGTCACACTTAGTCAGCCAGAGGGGAAAGCCCCAAGAAGGCTGCACACATCACATGCTGCAATACAGGTTTTTACACACACATGCTGCAATTATAAGAGTTGTTGAATCAGTCCATAAACCCAAAACCATTTGTCACAGGAACTGAGTTGAAATTGGTCAAAAGGTTTTGGAGGTATGCTCGACCTTTTGCCATGATGTCTAGAGGACATCTGATAATCCAACAATGACAGGTTCAGCATAGGTTCTTATTCAACATAATATCTACAGGATTATCCTAATCCAGAGGTGGGGTCAAGTGTTTGTTTTGCCACAACCCAGAGTCAAGTTTTGCCAGTCCAAAGTCTGGCAAAGGCAGGTTTCAAGCCCTACAGGTTTGTTTAACTCATGATCAAGATGTTTTGTTAACTAATTTGATGCTGTTTTATAAGGTAGATACCAACAAGTCATAATTTGTATTATGTCAATAACATTTTTGCTGGTGTGTGGGTAGCATAAGGGTAAACGCAACAGGTTCAGTATGGCAGTGATGGTTACTGGGAAGCCAGTGAGGGATCACCATCTTATTACTGAACTAGCAGCTCTTACTGGTTAGTCAAAGTGAGTCCGCAGACTGGGGTGGGATCTGGTTTCCTTGCACAGCAGCTAGATTCTCACAATACTGGGGGGCGAGGAGCGTGGGAGCAGAAAATCAGGCTCAGGCTTTAAGTCATGTATTTACTATTAGCACATTGGCAGCTACAGGCATCGTTTAAGCATGTATATGACTGCACCAAGTGGTTAGCTCTGCTCCTGAAAATTGAAGTCAATGCAGGAGTGCCAAAACCTGCGGTTTCTCAAATGGCCACTTGAGGCTGGCTCTAAGAGTGAGGCAATCCCCACAGAATCCCATGTTAAACTATCTGACTTTACAGTAGAAATAAACATGTTTTTGGTACAACAGCCTGGTACAAAAAAGGTTTCGGCCTCAACGGCCAATTTCCCCCTTTACCACAACTGTATAGGGTTGACTTTATATTGACCTCACCCATTTACATTATTAAAGCTTAAAAATACTTTTAATTAGGTGCGGGCTTCCTTGAGTGACAGGCTGTCTGCGAGGTATTGGTACAGTCTGTGAGTCATAATCCCCCTCACTCCTCCACAGCTACACCCTCTGGCCCAAATATGATCGCTTCTGGCTCCAAAACTGGAGTAATATGTTAAAAAAATACAAATTACACAAATGTAAAAAAGGATTCTAGGATTAAATATGAAGTAGTTATACTTTCCAGCCTGGGCTTTAGTGAAAACTGACACAGTCACATGTCAGACATTAGTGTTCGTCCACAACAAAGTGGGCATCAGAGACACATTTAGGGTTATTTGTTGCAAAAGGATGTGTGTGTGTGTGTGTGTGTGACAAAACAGAGACTAAATTGTGTGAACATGGTGCGTGAAAGCATGGTTGGAAAAAAAAACATAAGGCTAAACTCTTCAGTACAGTAGGTAGTAGTACTAAGTACTACTAAGTAGTGCTAATAATAACCAGCATCTGCAGGAGCAGCATGAATCATCAGAAAAGTATCTCCTTGTGACATTAAAAAGATCACCTCATCTACGTCTTTAACTGTGACCGGTGATTTTAACAGTCAGAGGATACTGATCAGCTGAGAGAGTGTGTGACTTCAAAGCCAATGACCAAATGTAGACTAGTTTGGGCGGGAGCCGATCCATCATTAGCTGTGGAAATCTTATCTTACCAAGTGGCAATGCCATAAGACTGCCTCGTGAGTGGAAGGAATGAGGAGGCAGGCGGAGATGACAGTGGACTGACACATTTCAACTGACCTACTCTACTTCTTGTCTTCTTCTTAAAGGCAAAGAATAGACATGCGGGTAGAAAAGGAGGTAGCCAAAGGTGAGAAAGAAAGAAAGAAAGAGAGAAAGAAAGAGAGAAAGAAAGAAAGACACTCTTGACGCTGTTTAATAAAACACCAACAGAAAAAGTGCCTCTCCAATCAACTTCATAAAAACCAACCTCCAATCACCAATACGTGTGTGTGTGTGTGTGTGCTTATGTGTGTGAGCATGTGCATTGGTGAAAGAAAGAAAGAAATAAAGAGAAAGAAAACTCTATCTTCTAATGCTTTTAAGTGTGTCCTCATTTAGATGAAGGAGCAGATGAGAGGGGGGCCTCTCAACCTCTCTGATGACTCAGGTCTGATAACTGCTCTGTGATGTAATCCCCCAGGGAGAGACTGAGAGCTCAGGGCAACACACACACACACACACACACACACACACACACACACACACTGCATCAGACACACAGGCACCCAGATGTGCTCGCTTACACATACATGTCCTGAGATATACATACGAAGACACACATTGCTAAACACATAGACATGTTGTGTGTAGCACAGTATCTGCGTGCACGCACGCACACGCACACACACACACACACACACACACACACACACACACACACACAGAGCCATAAAGACGAAGCTAGACAGAAACTAGACAGAAACTAGACAGACTCAAACAAAGAGAAAGTAAACTGCACTGTATGAGAACACACTTTGTGCAAACTGAAGTATGTACACAAGCGTGTGTGTGCATGCCCAGCAGCTCACACGCATACACACATCCATCTCTTTGAGAATTGGCTGCTGGTCTATAAATAGCTCCACTGGTATTATGTACGAATTACAAGCCATTACATCAGATAGGAGTTACTGCGGCAGATTACAAATCTGAAAGACTATTAGCCATTAGGCATACGATCCTGCACGCACATTAGGATCCATTACATGTGGGCAACGTTGTGGAGCAGGTGAAAAAAAGGCATGCAACCTGGATGACAGCTGCACACAGGAGAGAGAAGTCAAGCTTTGTCAAACAAAAAAGGCTAAGCATCATGAAAAAAATCTAAACATCTAGTGACTAAACACAATGTCTAGTCACACCAAATATTCATATGTAAATTCAACCCTGATGTCAACTCCTCCTGGAATATCGAAGCAACAAGGAAATTCTTTCCAATTAACACGCAACGGGACTTTTTTGCCCTGAGTTCAGCCTTCAAGCTGTGTGCAATTATGGCCTACGCTACCCTTAACCGCTGTCCTTAAACGAACCGTAGCCACCTATAACCTCAACATGTGATCAACAATGCTTGTTGGCAAAAATTTGGAGCAAAAAAGACTTGCTTACTGTTTTCTAAGAGCTCATAAGCTGCACTCTTTTGACCCATTAATGAAGGGGTTACTCATAAAATGATGATTTTAGAAGAGATTGACAAGGTATGATAATGGTTAATGGCAGTTTTAAGATTTATTCATGTGAACAATCCCAGGAGAAAGACTTGATTCTATGAGCAGGAAGCAGGATATAGTTTTTGGAATAAAAAAAGAAAAAGAAAATGGAGGGTATGAAACATTACATTATTGATTATTCCAACAGAACCAAATCAGAGAAAAGCTACAAACTATTATTTCTTTATATAGAAACATTCCCAGTTGTGTCAAGAGCCAAAAATCCACATAAACACAACATTTTGTCTAGTTTCAGATGACTTCATTTATTTATCTTTACAGTGAAATCCAGTGTTGCATTGCCAAGGTTTAAGAGTTTTATCACATAACGTGTCCTGTGTATCAAAACTTACAAGATGCTGGCTTATATACGGTCATAAGTCTTGCCAAGACAAACCCCTCCACTGTCAACATTTAGCTATATCTGCTCTGTCTCCGTCCTACAAAACCCCAGTTAGTGTTGCCAAAAAAGAACTGTAGCCATTGATAAGCTGATTTGGCTCACACGACCCACCCCAGCTTCATATTCCCATTAACAAGTGCTCTCTATAAAGCCCCTCTGACTGTAATGTGGTGCTGTGTGTGGTCTCGGCCGCCCCTGGAAGCTGACGTCCGGATGATGAGATGGAGACACAAAAACCTGAATGGGCCTCGGACAATTGGCGGTCCCCGCTCAGCGCCTGTAGTCAGCAGTAGTGGGAGGCACTAGCCAAGAAAACTCTGCTGACTCATGAGGAAGGGACGGTGAACTGCCCCTTGTCGTCCAATTACCGCGTCAAATTAAGACCCAAGACATAGAGGCCTATCTGGGCTCAGCGAAGCAAAAGAAGGCAGAAAGGGATTTAGTGGGCAGGGGACCCGAGGGAGGAAAGAGGGAAAAGGGAGGAGGGGGGAAAGATGGAGGGATGGTATACATAGAGATGTATGGAGGGAAACGTAGGAGGAAAGGACTCCCAGTGCACACTGACAATACTAGAAAGAGTGGCGGACTGCCATCTCTGCCACTGTGCAGCCATGCATCAAACCATACACTGTATATGGGGTAGTTAGTTGTCCCACAGAGCCTCCTCTGTCTGTAAATAATGGAGTCTTAACACCCACTCTGGGTATTAAGACTGTTCAAGTTGAAGGTTGGATGAATTTGGAGCTGAGCTGGGTCAAATTTAATTAGCAATGCAGGTCAGGTAGCAGGAATTTAGGTCAGACTTTTGGACAAGCCACAAAAAATATTTTATGTATATATATATATATATATATATATATATATATATATATATATATATATATATATACACTGCATCTATTACAACAGGCAAATATTATGAGTCTGAGGGTGGGAGCAAGGTCAAAGGTCTGTCTGAAGTTCAACAGTGGTTGCAGCGCATATTGTATTTCTTGAAAATATTAAGTGCTAAACCAAAGATGGGAAGTTCTGGGATGTGTGTAACCAATGTTCAAGTCTTTCAAGGCCTTTACACACCAGGGGTGGTTTTTGTTAGATTCATTTCAATATCTTTTTTTGAGCTGTTGTTCTTTTTTCACACACTTTCACATGTAGCAGAAATATCATAAAGTGAAAATGCAAGGTCACTTTTCCCTGAACGAGGTCAATTTTTGAGCTTTCACACAACGAAAAAGGCATTAGCCAATCCTGTTGTGCCTATACTTAGGAGAGTTACAAAACAACAACACAGAGGTCCCATAGTCTGAACCAGGACGACAAATGTGAAACCCCATTCAAACTCTACAAAGACCTCCGTTCTTACCTTTCACAGTAAAAGCCCTAGACATATATACTGCATAACTGCTTACCAGAATGCAAATTCAGTCCAAGCATTTAGATAAAAGGAAACTAAAAAAAATAGCTTAAGGTAGCTTAGGCTGTACCATACCTTACCTCATAATGCCAGACACTGCTGTAAGTCAAATCTATCTGACAACCTTTTATTGAAGTGTTGCAACTGTTAATTATTCACACTGAATGCAGTATAAATAGTTTTGATACAAAATGTGCGTGTGTGTGGTGCGTAAAGGCCTTTACTCTTGCTACAATACTTTTAATGGCCCAGTGACCAGTTTTTTTTTTATCTTATCCATTATTGGTTTGTTCAGAGCAGAATCAGACAATTTCAAGATATTTCAATGGAAACATTCTTACGCAGCCACCCTGTCATCCATGTGATTTATTTGTGTTTCATTTGAATGTTATGTTATTACCAGTTGCTTGAGAGGTAAAACGTATCCTTGTTTACTTAATTTAGGTGTGCACATGCACAGTGTGTGGCAACACACTTCCTGAGGGCTGTCAGGACTGGGTTTGGATGATGTAAGAACAATCTCTCCCCTATTTACTGTGACTACCTGCTGAGAGACACCCCGCATGGAGCCAAATATTTTACCAACAGGAGTAAAAGTGGCGGCGGATGCTTAATTGTGCACCACGGCCGATTGCCAGCAAACCCCAGGCAGCGAATGTCCTTTCAGACCACTGCAGATTTGGAGCCATTGTTCAACTACAGCAGGAGGGCATGAGGATGGGACAGGGGAATTGTGATTGGGCAAACAAAGGATG
The DNA here is from genome assembly GCF_026936395.1 of Plectropomus leopardus. NCBI lineage: Eukaryota > Metazoa > Chordata > Actinopteri > Perciformes > Serranidae > Plectropomus > Plectropomus leopardus. The sequence continues at coordinate 12,849,825 of NC_142186.1, forward strand.
ACATCATTGGCATGATTTTGTCAATATACTGGAAATGGTCCACTGGTTGAGTGGCAAGCGTTGGCGCTCTTGCACGGTGGCCTCAGGGCAAGGTTAGACTACCAATGACTACCACACGAGAGATTCGGCTGCTCATATATATTTATCAAAACTTTTAAATTGCAGCAGAAAATTTGTGTTCTCAAGTAACTAGTTCCATTATGGGACTTGACAGTAATAATTGCTAGGTTGTGAATAGGCAATGATTCTAGCTAGCCTGGACATTGTGTTTGAGAAACTAACACAGTAAACATTGCTGTTTATGTTTTTCAGGGATGTTTGCGCTAAACTGTCAGATTTAGGAACAGCCTGCTGAGCTATAGTTAATCTGATGGTTCAGTCACCTCCCGTAGAGACAGTGCACACCAGCTCCATTAAACTGATGGTCAGCTTAATATTTGATGGTGTAAGATTTCTGATATTTCCACAAACTGTTCGCTCAGGTCCGGTTTATGTCTTTCAACCAAACGGTGTTTAAATTATGTTCAGTCTAAGCTGTTTACATTTGGTAATTGTGCTCTATAATTATAGGCTTAGTTTCAATAACACTTTGTAGGTCTAATCTTAGTATGTTATATAGTTATGTATTATTATTATTATTATTATCATTATTATTATCATTCCTGGTATGGGGTAAAGAAACATGCAAGTATTTGCCACTTTTAACAGGTTTTTTGTCTGTAACCATGAGTTTATAAAATATGTCATATGATCATTCTTTGTTACTAACAACAAAAGTGTTTGATGTTTGATGAACACAGAATTATGAGTTAATCTCAAAGACGCTAAAAGCCTCTATCTGAATCTCTGTTGCTCTCTGGCAAAAATGTAGTTTAGCTTTTAAAGATTCTTTAACATCACATTTTCATTATTAAGCTCACATGTAACTGCATAGTATCTTAACTACTAAGAACATAAAGTGACTAAAAATGAAAGCCATATTTCAGCCAAAAGCTGATGCCTGGTTGCCAGTCTGGCAACCACTTTTGAAAGTTAGTGTCGAGCCCTGTAATAATTCTGTGACTGAATGATGATGAAGATCAAATAAAAAGAATAACAGTATTAATACAAGTCCAAAAGGTAAAAGAAAGACAGACATTAGTATGACTGGAAAAAATTTACAGGTTCTTGTGTCCCATGAGTGTAAAAAGAGGCCTACCAGCATCACAGACAACTACAAACAATCATTTCCCATTCAGAGGAAATCACAGTATGTGCCACAGTTCTGTACAAACTGTCCCCAGTAACAGAGAGTTTTCTCTGGAGATGCCAAGATCACAGCGTCACAGTTCTGTCTCTCCCTCTCTCTTTCTCTCTCTACTAAAACAAATCCCAAAGCTGAGCTCTTTGAGTCAGGTCGCCTGTCTGTTTTTGTCTCCAAATGTGTCTGAAGGGGGCTTTGAAGCAACCAAACTTGTTCTTTGACATCAAAACTTTGAAGACTTATGGCCAAAGATACATTTTAACATTATTCTATGCCCCTCCTTCTCTTGTCTTCTGTTTTAAATCTTGAAATAAAAATGACCATCACCTTCTATTATTCTATTAATTCAAGTAAGTGGACAAAACATACTATATTAAAACATGAAAACAAAGTAGCATATTCCTTCACTTTTCCCAGTTGTCTCCTAAGCCAGCTTTGTATCTTGTGCTGTCTCTTTAACCTGATATTCAAGAATAGATTATTTAAATAGCTATCCCATGAATTTGTTAAATAAATTACACACAAGTACTTTCAAACTTCTAAAAATGAATGAACAGTTAAGCAGATAATGCAGTTTGTTGTGGTGCATGCAAGAGGAGCAATTCAGTAATGAAATAATCTAATTAAAATGCATCACGTAACTTACTGACATACCTATTTTTAAAAGTTCCATAACACCAACAAATCAAATTATCACTGCATTTAGCAGTTGTCAGTTTCTCGTTTTCCAATCTTTTTCTGCTTACTCCTCTTTCTTCCCTCTTTTTCTGCCTTTTCACAGCAGCGGCTTCAGAAATCTGAGCTGTCCTACTTTTCCTATGAGAGAGAGAGAGAAAGAGAGAGAGACACACAGAGGAAGAGACAGAGGACAGAGAGGCAGAGAGAGAGAGAGAGAGATGCAGTCTCCATGACCTACATGAGTCCAACAGCTCTCTTCAGCTTTGGCCAGATGAAATGCCTACAGGCAGCAAGACACTGCTCTCTTTGTGAGACACATGGACACACATGAACCTTGATGCATGCGTATACACCTGTGATCAGGCTCATATGAACACAAAACGCACCCTCAAAATCTTTTGCTACAAGAAGGAGGCCACTTGTGTTATTAAAAAAAAAACTTGGTGCAAAGTTTGTCAGACTGTATCATGAAATTTAAATGGCATCATCAAATGAGTAAAATGATTGGGTTTTTTGTTTGGACAATGTTTTGCACAGTCAGTAGATTCCAAATAAATGCAAGAGCGCACACCTTTGATAGTCCGACAACCTAACATATAGAGACAGAGACAGAGGAGAGTGCTAACCCCATCAGGGATTCCCATTAGCTGCAGGAGTAATGGGATCTTGCCCTGTTAGCTGGGTGAAAGTTGTGGCTTCTAATCTTACACTACCCACCCCTCTGGGACATGGGAGTGAGGAATAGACCATTAAAGGTGCATCATCCCCAGTGCCTGGGTGGTCCAGTCAAATTCCTACTGAAATGCATTCATTTTATGTAGCTTAGTCTAAACAAAAACAGATGAAGGTGAAAATGAATTATTGCCCATTTTCTAATATTTAAGGTTCCGTGGCTTCCTGCCAATGAACACTTTAAAATGCTCTGAATAGGATTCCCTGATTAATCTATCATTAAAAAATGAACTGTGATGACATAATTTGATGCTGTATCTGCTGTATCTTTCTGTCAGTCCATCTTCGTGTCTTTATTGATTGTAAAGCATTATTTAAGCTATCTTATGGACTTGCCTGGTTTCCCATGGGCTTTAAGGTGATGATACTCCAAAAGAAGTTTGGAAATGATGTTTCCTCACACTTGAAACACTTGAACACGACTATGATTGTGGTTTTTAGATAGGGTTGGATATTGTTTTTTGTTGGTTTGGCAAGGCTATATTTTGATTCCATAGTGCTCGTGATATGTTGCAGCCTATAGCTGAAGTCACTTTCTGCTACCTGTTAGAAATCGATTGTTCAATTTTGCACCTGGAATTTATTTTATGTGTATACCCCGCTGCTTTTTCACTGGCTCAAGGCTATCATGGGGCATTCATTGCATGCAATTTTCTGCTACAGTGTAGGCAGTGCATGTTGCCTGCAGATGGCTTGGTGGTTGCAGTGACACTGACCTATTTTTGCTGAAAGTGTGTAAATTAATTTAGCATGTAATAGCATAATTTTAACCATTTGTGTCAATGCATGAGCAGCGCACGAAGTAAGTTCCTTTAGGATATTCTTGATTTTGGTGGGACTTTCGTTTTTCTGACATTGTCTAGGTCTTGGTACATTTCACAAGCACTGCCCTTGGTAATATACTAAATGCACACACATGAGCAATGAGATGGTGATCTGCTCCTAAGTAGCTTTGTCCAGTGCCAGCTTTAAAGTTTGATTTATCTAAACTGAGCCATTACTCAGACTAATCACACCAGCCTACTTTAATATTCAGCAACAAGCCATGTACATATGTGTGTGCCTGTTTGTGTGTGTGTGTGGCAGTATCAGGTCGAGGCATGTTTCCATTTAGCAGCAGGGGATAAATATGGCCCTGACACATGAGATGTTCCAGACTCGACCACAACCTGCCTGTCTCTTCTCCAGGTAGCATTTGTTCCAGCAGCAGCCAAATAATTTGTATTTAACAGCACAAAATGCTGAAAATCCACTTAAGTCACTTAATGCAATATGAGTATATGTTGATATATGTCGGCTTGAGAAAGCGAAAGAGAGCAGGGACGTGCATGCTGACAAAGGGTCACTGTACTGCCTGCATGCTCTTTTTACCTCTGCCACACAGAGCATCAAATAACATGCAAGTGCGTGTGCGTGTGTGTGTGTGTGTGTGTGTGTGTGTGTGTGTGTGTGTGTGTGTGTGTCTGTTTGTCTCTGTCTCTGTGTGTAAGTGTGACTGTGTGTGTGTGTGTGTGTGTGCCTTGGGCTCAGAGACTAAATGTAATGTCAGGAAGAATGAGGCCAGCAGGCAGGCATCAAATATACACACATGGATGCACGCACGCACATGCTCAATAAAACATCCAGTTTGAGCACATTATTTATATTCACATCAGTTACAAATAATCACCAAGACATAAACAATCCAAGTGGCATAAACAGTAAAAATCACACACACACACACACACACACACACACACACACACACACACACACACACACACACACACACACACACACCACAAACATATAAACTTGACCAGCCAGTGATTACGCAATACAACAAGTGTCTGTGTGTGTGTGTGTGTGTGTGTGTGTGTGTGTGTGTGTGTGTGTGTGTGTGTGTGTGTGTGTTCCGTATTTCACTTAAAGATCCATTTAAAAGCAAGCTGGCTGCTGGAAGAGTGAGCCAACAGATTTCTGGCACTGTGTCACCTTTGATCTCCGCACAGTGCAGCCTGCAGAACACATCAGTACTACAATGAGAAGCAGAGCGCACACTCACACACACACACACACACAGCCTAAAGCTCTCACATATGCACACACATAAGTATCCCTGCTTGTAAAAACAAACATACATACATTAGGTGCACGCTTACACACGCACAATACACAAAAATTGAACCTACTCACAAACACGCCCTTTTTAAATACACACACCCGTGCACGCGCCCACAGACGTTCCCACACATTGGGGCCAACAGTTTGGGCATCGACAGCATTCCATTCTGCTTTTCCGTTTACAGTGGAAAAATCCACCCTTTGACCCGGAGTATTTCCAACACTGAGGAAGGAGGCAGCCAAGGAATGCCGTGCTCCAGCGTTTACAGAGTGAGAGGAGAGATGGATCGATGCCCATCCTTTATGTAGCGGGTGTTTCTCATTTAAATCCTATTGCCTCATTTTCAGCAACTAGAATATCTGCTTCAAGTTTGCATTGTGTAAAGCTGTCTTGAATCAGTAATCCATTGGTACATAGAAGCTAAAGCTTATACTTTTCAGACATTATTTGGCAATGAACATTTATGAGCAGCTTAAGAGCCATATATTAGGCTTGGGCGGTATCAAAGTATTACAGTACACTAGTGTATTTACAAACCCCTGCTGTATGATTTTCAATACCACTGAAAATACAGGCACTCCTCTGTCTATTTAACTGATACAGAAATTCTGTATTGAGGTAACGTATCGTACTGCACAGAATCTGCCATCAGAGGTCAGTCTCTAGGTGGCAGAGGCACCTGAGATGAGAAGGATGGGTGCTGGGGATAACACAACAGGACTAGGAGGCCTGCCAGCAGAGAGTTGCATATTTTCACATCTATCTCTGTGAATTAAGGTTCATTTTGACCAAACCAGAGTTGGTGATTGATGGAACAGGAACTAGCCAAGATGGTTTTGGTGAGTTTTATTTAGTTTCTATTGAGTTGCAATGAGTTAACATGGCAATTAAGGTAGTCTTAGTTCAGCGGGGGAGAGATAATAGAATTCAGAAGTTGTATGGTTTCTGTTTAGTAGGGAAAAAAAGGTAAAAGATTTTTTCCTTTCTTCACATTTGCTGAGTTTAAGAGACTAAAAAAAACTAGGCAGGGGGACCTGTTTTTTTTTTGTTTTGTTTTTTTTTTTAACACAAATACAGTCATATACCACATACCTCAGTGAAATTTAAGTAAGCTATAAAGAAAAACATACCACCCAAGCCTACCAGATATTTTTCTCACAAAATGGTTGAGACCAAAACAGAACTAAAAGGGAGTGAATACTGAACTTACTTTGATGTGTTTATAAGCCACTGACATGTTTGCCATATCAATTTTATTTAACTGTCAGAGCTGTTTTTAGAGCTTGTTTTGGTCAAAATATTAATTGCTACAGGTTTAAGTTTTGGATGTTATGTGGTGTCTTGGTGTCTATAGGTGGCACCCTTGTGAGAGCTAATCATGCCACCAACACAAGTCATCACATTTTCTCCCTCGACACAGACGCACACAAATGGGGAGTATGTTAAAGAAACTTCCCTCCAATAAAATGTTGCCTACTTCTCACTACAGATTTCTTTCAGCTGCTGGGACGGACTGGCTTAGTAAGTCTATGCAACATTCATATTCTGCAGCATATCAGAAGTCATGATTATGATATTTTTCAGATGAAAGGTAAAGAGACACAGCGTGTTGTCTGTCTCACACTGCATCACAGCTCTGTTACTTCTTTATGCCTAGATTAAATGAATATAGGCTTGTGGTGTGACTTATTCTACTTAATTTACAACATGTTCAGTCTTACACAAACCTTACTGTGGTGTTTAAAATTCGGATTCATTTGAAAACAGGTTGCATGATTTCTGAAAACTGATATGGAAGCTGCTAACATCATGAGTTTATCATATAAATTAGACTTCACTACAGTACAGCTGTGATACTTTTTGATAAGTAGGTGTCACAGCTTTGAAGTCTGGCTTACTCGACTGGAGACACAGTCAAGCAGAGAGACAGGGTGGGTGGGGGGTTGGGGGAGCATCACCATCATGACAGCAAATGTTAATGATCGCTTCAGGGATACTGTGGCTCAGCAAATTCCAATAATAAACTTCAGATATGAAACAGACAGAGAAGGATACTTAGAAAAACACAACAAGTAATCCCACCTGTGGAACATGAAATACAGAAAGCAAAAGAGAAATGTATCATAGCTGTTCCCATTATTGCAAAACAAATATGCAAGAATGTGTATGAACGGGGCGCCTGGTGGCTCAGTGGATACAGGCTGTGTCCTCGCCGCAGCAGCCGCGGGTTCGATTTCGGCCTCGGCCCTTTGCTGCATTTCATCCCCTCTCTCTCTCTCTCCCTTTTTCACACATGTGCTGTCCTATCAATTAAAGGCAAAAACGCCCCAAAAAATATCTTTAAAGAGAAAAAAAAAGAACGTGTATGAAAATGTAAAAATCTATTTGACATTATATAATGTGATTTACAGTTAGTATGTGAAGCATGTACATATAAAAGATTAGAGCAACCTAGATAAATTGCTACAAATATGCACTGTTCAAAAGATGTGTACAAAATCCTATCTAAGCCTGGGTTGGAAGGGGAGAGAAGGGTTAGACAAAAGGGTAACCCCTGGGGTTTCAATACCCACAACATTTGTAAAATATATGTACATGGATGAGATGTGGCTATGTATATAAGAATTATTATTATATTCTGCACAGAAATTAAATAAACATTTGATCACAACAAAAAAGATATCTTCAAAATGCTTCCATGCATATTTTGGCACATTTTGCATCCTGATTACATGCTCCACGTATCTCTGTACATTTTGCTTCCATTTCTATATCTAATGCTTTTATTAGACGCAATACTTGCATAACCCTAAACATTTTGCATACTGTACTTAGATGTCTCCTACTTCCCCTAAAGAGGAAAAAATAAGTGATTATTTTGTTCATGCTAAACAGATTGCCAGCAAGTTTGCTTAAACTTGCATGATACCGAAAGCAGTTGCATTATATCTTAGTCAGACTTGTGCAATTACAACGATGCTGGCACTGAGCACCAACAGCTCATTTGCTAACATTATTAGTGCCAACCCAACCTCCACTGCTTGTCTGGCACCATGCACTATTTTTAGCCTCTTACTTCATCATATGTGAATAAGTACTCATCTAGTGCGCTAATTTGTTACAGGACAAGTGCTTAGTACTCCTGCCTATAAGATCAGCAGGAATTTCAGCTGAACTAAAAGTTTCGGAGTGAAGGACAAAAGGGTGGAGGGATGACAGAGGAAGGCAGACAGAAAGATAAACACTGACATACAGTCCAAGACACACGGAGATAGACAGAGCAATAGAAAGATAATGAAACACAGACTAGAGAGGCAGAGACAGGGCGTGGGGATTCTGCCATACCATAGAGCACTGTGAGCTACAGGACATCCAGTCCAAGCACAGTAAATCCAGCGAGATCTGGCAACCCAGTGATCAAATCAGTGTTCCCACACTAGATTGACTGGGGCAGCTATGGGAACACAGTGTCCGAGTAAGCACAGAACAGCACTTTCTATTGCACGACTGAGGACAGACTGTCGAGAACCTAGACAGGGAATATTAATGGATGTACTACCTAACTGCCTTGAAGTTAAGGCTTCTTATAGGTTTTTCCATTGCACGACATGGATTACACAGGCAAAGCTCCTAGTATTTTTTTAAGTGTAGTGCAGGTTGTAATACCTGCTTTTTGGCCGGTTGGCTCTATGTGGAATGTATAGAGTCCTGGAAAGCCATAAAGCCCAAATTTTGTTTGTATGAATTCTAAGCAGGCACAGGATACGTGCCCATCTGTGCACACTTTCACACGTACCACACTGGACTGGTGCCAGTGCTCATAGATGGCAGCTTTGATGTTCTTAATCATCCTGTAGCTCCCAAATTAAGAAAAAGTACTGATTCTGATTTGACCTATATTTCATTGATGCTATTATTCAGCAACAACAGCGTCATGATTAACTTTGGCACACACGCCTGCTGTCAACACGTCAGAAAACCTCTGCAGGACTGTAAAAAAACGGCTACATTACTTAATCATGCTTTATTTCTAGAAAAATCAAGTCAAGTGACTTTTATGTATATAGCCAACTGTCATAACTAACAAATTTACCACTCTCGCTTTAATTCCCTAAACAGGATACCAAAAAAAGGAGAAACTTCAGGAGTAGCAACAAAGGAGGGGTCCCCCTCCCTGTACCGACAGAAATGCAACAGTTTTTATGTACAGAATAGCCTCAGTCTCTTCCCGAATCACAATTATGTCAGTAGGGTTGCAACAGGTCAGATTTTCACAGAATAACTGTATATAATTTCATGGTATCTCAGCAATACAGAAGTATTATTATTAGTAGTAGTAAGAATAACCATGAAAGGAATGAAAACAGAACAGTTTGTTTTGGTTGAGCAAATGTTTTACAACTATAAATAATAAGACTCTAAACCATTTTTTAATGTAAGTATGTATAAAAAGTCTCTTTTGAAAATGACTAAATAAAGGTGAGATTCTCAGTCCAGACAATTTTTTTTCCAATGCTGTTGATAAGCAAATTTGCACACTATGATGATTGTCAACTTTCATATCACTGCATACCTTAAAACCAGTATATCACTGCAGCCCTATATATCAGCAGAATCCGACTTGACTGTTCAATCCAAATATTCAATAATTTTTTCCTTCTTTTCCATTCAGATTTTGAACAGGTTTCAGCGGGACCTTCAGGGTGAAAGTGGCATTCATGTAATATAGTAAACAAGCCAAGTTCGCCCTCCAAGCTAATGCCTGCAAACTATGCTAATGACAGATCAAAAATGTGCAATAACATTTTTTGCCAACACTAGTAGCCAGAGACTGTATCTAATGAAGATGCTGTGTGCTGTAAATTCACCAGTACATCGTATTGTATCGTATCGTATCGTATCGTACCGTACCGTACCGTACCGTACCATATCTCTGAGCCTGACCGGGAAAAGCCTCTCTTCCTTCCTGTCTCTGTCTCACTCAGACTCACTCTGGGTCTGAGTCTACAGCTGCCTGTTCAGAAAAGCAGTGGGAAAGTGAGGAGTGCTCACTTTGCAGATACATCTGGGGACCAAAAAGTTAAAAAAAAAAAAAAAACAACCGACTGCACCACTTGAGGTATCTCAATTCACTGAGAGGTCTCTGACTGATGATCTGACTCCAACTTTCAGGGGGCAGCCACAGAAAAATCAACACATCTACTAAATTTAAATCACTGAACATACTGCATCCCTATCTGAGATTTGATTTTCTCCTTTAAGAATGTGTAACTACAAAGACAAAAAGGAGAGAGGAAAATGGAGAAAGACAGGAGGGAGAGGAGAGTGGGGGAAAGTGAGGTAATTGGGAGTCATATGGCCATGTCAAACAGCTTGCCCAGCGATTCCTGACAGCCCAGCTCTGCGTCCTCATGCCTCCTGCACAGAGGCCAAGGAGTGAGGTAAGGAGGAACAGAGGGACAGGAGCATGAGATGCTGACAGAAAGCGCCTGGAGGTCGGAAAATTCAGTAAACTAAACAGAGAAACTTCTCACCAGCAGGCTGGCTGGCTGGACTGAATGTTTGGAGGGCAGGGAGAGGGGTAGCTACAGCCACACTGACAATGAAGATAAAGACAGACAAAAAAAAGGGAAAAATAGAGCTGATTTGGTTGAGATGATTATGGTTACAGGTCTTGAGGAGTGGGCTGGGAGCAATAACTGACCTGCCTATTATCCCACTTGTCAACCCTAAACAGATCCCCACTCCTCCAGGTATCTAAACCTGGGGATGAATGTGCAAAAAATCAGCGTCAGCACTGTTTCACATGCTTCTGGACCCCAAAAGCACATGTGTGTAATGAGATGGCTCTGCAGGAGTTTTTTTCTTCTTTTCAATGGAAAGGTGCTGAATTGAATTTCCACTGAAGAACAACCACAATGAGACATACTTTCCATTGCCATCAACAATGGATAGACACTGCCAATGCTTACAGAACTCACAAAGACAAACAGGCAGATGTGAGCGCAAACACACACATGCATCTAAACAACAAAATACACCCATATGCATGGATGGATGCACAGCACACTCACACAAGTTTACGCCAGTGTGAGCACAGTGTGTGCAGAGTAAACACACAAAGGGAATTCAGTTTTCCACAGCTTTTTCTCAGCATTACCCCTCTACATTTCAAAAGTTTGGTGGTCCATGCAAAGTGAAACCAGTAAAAACTTTGTTTTTCCTATATTTAGAAACAGTTTACCTTTAAAGCAGTGCTCAGATCATGGTACATTTGAAGCAGATGTTCGGCAGTGTTTCAACTCATGATTAAAAAAAAAAAATTTACACTCAAAAATTCTTATTTTCTAATATGAGCATTATAAATGTATCTAAATTCATTAAAAATTGGTCAAAACTATCTCATGTTATGCAAACAAACTTTTCATTGTAAAAGGAGCACTGTGCATGTTAGATAAAGTGGAGATAAAGTGGAGTGTGGGTTTACTTAAATAGAAACTGAAAAATAATATATTGAAACGATGCTGATTTGTGGGGTTTTAGTGTGCACACATTTTGTTTTTAGGACAGAAATCCTCTAATTCCTGCTCTCTTAAGGTCTCAAAATGGGAAACAGGACAGCCAGTTGAGTAGCTCAAAACAGCACTCTTTCACAGATATTTCATCATATCACAGAAAAAATTTACCTCTGCCACTAATCTCTAACTCCCAAATCCCCCACTCCACTTCCTGGTTTATACTGCCCTCTTAACAGGCCGTCTGGGAATTCAAAAACCAACAACATTCCCGTCTCAAGCAGGTCACCCTGTCTAATAAATTGGTTTCTGAATATTTACCAGACACGCCTGCCAAAGTTATGCCACAGGCTTTTAATGCAAAACTCATAACCACTTAGTAAGTCATTAATCTTTGACCTCTTTACCGTATGAACTGTGATTTGCCATGCAGTGCTGAATTTATGCCGCAGCTAGTAATTCAAGCCTGTGACATCCCCACAAAGAAAGAAACAACTTTCCCACTTGTGAAGACTAAAGTGAAATCTAATCTTTCAAGACTCCATCCAACATTAACCATTTAGAGGTATACTTATGTCACAGACGGTAATTCAAAGCCACAACTTCCCAACTTTTAAAGCATTTACGGGATGCCACAGGTTTATCAATTCATCCAGTGATTTATGAGCTGACGTTTGAGGAGGCACAGCAGGTCATATTAAACTCAGACTTTCATTTTGGAGAGAAACAGCTGAACTGGAACTGCAGTGTATGATCCCGTACCATAACAGCCGTGACCAGCGCAGGCCAGGATCATAGCCAGGGAGAGTACTTATGAGAAATAGTCCGCCCTCACATTACTGTAAGCTGGTATGTTACTGTTACACACATTGGCTGGCCCCATGTGAAGATCATTAACAGTGACGATGGGGGGAATCCGACTTCCAGGAACAGCCAAACCGGTCTCTAAATCTTTTCAACAAATGAACACACAAATGCAAACAGGCTCGCAGGAGTGCAGCCATGTGTGCAGGTACACACCCACAAACACACGCACGCACGCACGCACGCGCGCACACACACACACACACACATTCTCTGCTCCTCCACTCTTCACCTCGCTCTTTTTCTTCTCAAACAGAGCCCGAAACTCTCTTAAGCACACACATGCATCGCACAGTTCATCGCTGTCACGTGCAAGCAATCAACAAGCCTCAGATGAGCAAAACACAGGGCAGATGTAGAGCAGGGAAAATTCCTAAACGCTTATGTCCGACACACTTGACCACTAAATACAGCTGATTTATGATACTCAAACATTGCATCCTTCAAAACAAGTAACTTGAGTCACATGTCTCAGTTATCAACATAAAAGTAAATCAAAATCAGCTGATGTCTCACATCCTGTTTTCCAAAGGGTAAAGGGTCTGACACGGTCGCCCATATCGTATGGAGACAGTGTTTTGCATCTGATGCAACCACAGCAAATTATAATGTGTAGTAAAATATGAAACCCACAGGAGCCTTGCTGGGAATAATTTACATTTCCTTAATTCCTGAAAAGTTTCTGGAAAGTTTAGGCTATCCAGTGTTTTTGTGGGGTTTGACTTACATATATGCCAGAGGAGGGTTCTCCAGGTGGTAGAGACCCGGGACTAAGGACAGGAGAGCTCGCCGGACTGCAGAGCTCGGGAAAGGGGTTGGGAATGGCCGGGAGAGACGATGTCCTTAGCTGCTGCTCCTCCTCCTGCAGCCTCCTGGACAATCGACAAGGACAGAGGCACAGTCATAAAACATGCTTTCAGTATTTAGCTCATGTTCACCAATAAAAACATTAACTGAAGTCTAAGGTTGTGACCTGAAACAGCCTCCTGAAAAGTGAAACGGGAGAACTTTGAAATGAGAGCCGCTGACACATGTGAAATGTGTGCAGGAGAGAGAGTTGGAATTAATAAAGCATTCCTGTACAGTATCCAGCCTCATGTCTGTTTCCATCTGATCTCACCATAATGAACAGTCTCCCAGCAAGTGGAAATCACAGACCCCCGTAGCGTGCCAGCTAATTTTCTGCAATATTTATCACGCATCAATATTAAATCAAGACTTTAAAGCAGTTTTTAAATTAGGCACATACAGTGTAAGCTTGTGGCCTGGGAGAGGGATGACGATTTAACATCTGATCATGAACTTTTCAGGATCCAGTCTTTTTTTTATTTATTTATTTATTTTTAAATGGGCAGGTCAGCTTGTGAAATTCTAGCTCAGAGAAATCACTGAAGAAGACTCTTTCTCTTAGTGTCTTTCTCTCTTTCTCTATCACACTGTCTCTCTGTAGAACCCAGTGAGTTCAAAAGGGAACGGGCCTTTTGATGTTGTCCCATCTGAGCTTGAGAACAGGGTTATCCAGAGGTCAACCCTGAATAATAAGAACTTCAGGGCCTGAGTCTCTGTGTGTTTGAGAGAGAGAGAGAGCTCATAAGACAGAATACTCCATTACCTGATCATCCCTCCTCTGTTTCTGTCACACACTCCAAATGCGAATAATAGGAGCTGACACCAGCTCTGCTGTGAATGCCTTTGTGTTTGTGTGCACTGTGTGCATGCAGCCATACTTCTGTTGAGGGTATGTGTGAGTGAGAAAACCCACTTTTCAACAGCATACAATAACAGCCTCAAGGAGAATATGGGTTACTACTCCTCAAATTGGGAGAGACATTTGCACTTGGTACTAAAATAAATGAGAAGTTTTCTACCTTTCTCCTTCTGCTGGTGTAGTTTGAGACAAAGAGGGAGTGACAAGGAGGAACGGGTCATTCAAAGGCTACAGATAGGGAGCGGGGAGGAAACGTTATGCCCAATTATCGAGAGGGTGGTGAGGAATGATAGTGTCGAGTGAGGTGCTTCTTTTCCAGTGTTGAGAGAAAGAAAGAACTCTGAATGTGTGTGTGTGTGTGTGTGTGTGTGTGTGTGTGTGTGTGTGTGTGTGCGTGCAAATGTATGAGGCTGGAAGGAGTTGGCTGAAAGTTTAGTGCAAACTTCTGTTGCACTCATGCAGGTATGTATGTGTGCTCAAGTACAACTGACATCTTAATCAGATTTTTTAACTGCTGGTTTATGTGTATTATTGTTATCTGCAAGGGTCTATAATTCATATGGTGCCTAAAGTGTGTTTGATTTCACTGTAAAACACTCAACTGAAGTGCACCTTTTACTGAGGAACCCTTCACTTAAAATTCCCTTCAATCAGGTGTGAAATACATTCAAGAACGGCTGCAGTGAACAACGGTTTTCATTAAAAATGAATCTGCCATTTTTTTTTTGGTTTATTTGTGCGTTTGGTCTGCATTTCAGAAAATTTTGCTAAAGCTCAAGTGACATCAAATTCATCAATTAAATTAAGTGAGGACTGATGGATCATCAAAATAGTCTCAGGTTCATTACATATCTGTTAATTAAGGATTCATTTTGATTAACAGACTATTGATGGCTTTGCATTTTGCAAAAAAAAACTTAAAGAGATACTTTGCTGGCTCAATTAGCTTTGTAGCATATCAATGTGGGCATAAATTAACTATGGTAAACTTCCTTCCATCTTACCAGCTCCCAAATCTGCTGCTCAGACCACAGATAACAGTTCTGCATTGCCCACCACCACAGACACAAAGTGCATAGGAGCAGATCAAGAGAGAAACCCGCCCCTCTCTCTTGTTCTCTCAAACTTGGACCAACTTCTGATGGTAGGACTAGGCAGTGCTGATCAAACATAAACCAGTATTTGGTTACTGTATTGCCTATTTCTCACCTGAAAAGTCATGAAAAACATCTTTTACTGCACTGTCTGGCTGTAATATGAGAACTTATAAACAGGAAGTAGGTACCACATTGTCTTCTGTACTGTAAAAAACAAAAGCTGAAAGAAACTGAGATCAAATGGTAAAACTATGCATAACTGATAAAATATGGGCCATGATGCTGTTGCTTTGTTGCCTATTTCTCTCCTGACATGTTTTCAGAAACATATTTTAGCTCATAGTTTAACTGTTATTCAAGGGTTTGTTACCAGCCAGGCACCATATTGTTTTTTGCGTCAAACAGCCAAGCCTGCATTATGTCACTCAGCAGTGGGAGCATTAATTGGTCCGGTGTGGCACAGTATACTGTACTGTACTGTACTATTGTGTGTACTATTTCTTTGTACTTAACAGGCAGTCTAGTTTTGGGAAAATGTCTTCTTTCCAGGAGTGAAATACTTATTTAACTGTGGTAGTTGTACTCTTCTGTCATATTACAACTACTTTTTTCTTTCTATTTTTATTATTACCACAAATATTTCTGTTACATTACAAGCAAGTTTAGAGATGGCCCCTGTTGGGACACAAAAAATAATGTCTTGATCAAAAGCACTTTGCCATCCAAAACAAGATTCACAGGCTGATGTATATTCCCTTAAACCTTTGGGCTTAAACTTTCAAACCCTGTTTGTGTCACATTAACATGGTAGCACCTATATGTTTTTCCTTAATGCCAGTTTTTTCATTGTGGGAACTCACTATGCTGTGCTGCTGCAGCCAAAAATATGTTTATATACTTTTTCTTGCATTCAAATTGAGAGCTGTCTGTTGGGACAGCTCCCTCTGGGGTTCAGTTCCCTTTCTGTCCAGTGACTGCCACACAACACATCTAACTATGGGCTGCTGAAGCGGGCAAAGAATTACATCAATATTTGCATGTGTAGACACCCACCTGACAGCGAGGATGTGCATGGGTTGCGACCGTCGTAGACTGGTTTGGGGTGAGTCCGCAGACGAGGAGGAGGAGGAGGGTGGCTCCGGGGAGACGTGGCTTAGCGCGTGTGAGTGTTGACCCTGCCGAGGCTGGTTGTGTTGCGTGTGATGATGGTGGTGTTGGTGTGAAGAAGAGGTCTGTCCATTGTGCAGCAGTGGGGTGGACTCTGTCTGCTGACCACTGCAGGTGGAGTACAGACTCTCCAGAGAGGAGTTCATATCATTCACCAGGGCCTCTAGATCGACATCATCCTCTGGAGGAGACAGATAGACAAAGAACACATTATTGACTGAATTTCATCAGAAACTAGTGGTAAAAAGACAAGACAAGCTTCTGTCAAATGAATGAGAGAGGCAGGTTTCCAAACTGTTGAGGACAAGTGGACACAGAACAGTGGAGCAAAAAAAAAAAAAAAAATAGGAGCTGGAAAGAAAATCAAAACCAAAATGCAATAAAACACAATAAAAGAAAAGTGAAAGTCCTATAAGAATGCTACTTTGGTTTTGAATAGTTGAGGCACATACAAAAAAAAGGAAAGTTAAGTCCCTGGATATTGTTGGGACTTTCCCTCTCTATTTCAGTTTCTCTATCATTTGACTGTGGACACAATTTAAACCCTTGACCTCACGTTGCACCACCTTAATTCTAAGTAATACTAAAAAAAGGAGAAAAAAAACACTGGCATGCACAAAACACAAGAGCACACACACACAGAGACACACTGGTAACCAGTTTTGCAAGAGTGCTCAATCAGCAAGACTATCTTGACTGCGTACATTGGGCTGCTGCGTGAGCCAAATCTCCAGGGATAACAGGCACAAGCACAAACCTGCCTGTAACACTTTTCAACTCTTACCACTGGGGTTCACAGCGGAGGCATCGCACTGGCAGCATCTGCTCTAACTTCACCACATCTATCAAGTATTCTGCTTTTAAAAGGTCTTTAAAAGCAGGATGAGGAATCCTCTTCAGAGAGGGGATCTATCCTCAAAGCCTGTGTGAAAACCTCCAGGCACATTTAAATTCATGAAGAGAATTTTTCAACTCCACTCCAGGAGCGTGTTGTATCGAAGTTTGCAGGGAGCTCAATTGAAGGGAAGCTCCCTCTCCCTTTAATTGCTTCATACTGTGAAAATTTTATCATTTGGGTAAACTGGGCACATAACTTTGCTCTTTCTCAATCACAATCTGCAGTAGTGACTCATCTTATGATTAATAATTCTTCGTTATGAAAAGGAGATCTACCTCATGAATTCATCATCAAATCTCTGTAGACTGAGCTGCAGTACACAAACACACCACGAGGGGGAGACAAGCTCTAATTGTACGGCCAAGTGACTCTCAAGTGTGTGGGTTCATGTGCAGGAACCAACACAGCTACAAGGACACTATATCACACTTAAAAAACATTTATTATTATGAAACCCAATAAGGGAAGACATTTTTGATCAGTAATGACTTTGCTACTTATACTAAAGTTTAGACAACTATCTGATCAGATACAGTGTTAATGTACATTTTTATGTGAAGCTTTAATGTCATCACTGTCTGTCCTTTGTTTTTAATTTGATTGTTGTTTGTCAAAGGGGTAGATTTAGGCTAACATTTTGCGTCCTAAGCAAATACAAAAACTTTAACCGCAGTCAGTTATTTATAAAAAAAAAAAAAAAAAAGCTTTGCAAATGAGTACATGAATGACAGATATCAAGCACCATATCATAACTGTCATCACACAGTCCTGCTGTCATGGCTTAAAACGCTCCCTGTGCTGCATGAGTCATGTAACTTCCCTGCAGCTCAGGGCGCAGGACAGCTGACAGCTGGATCATGCGAGGTGGTGCGAGGGTCATGCCACTCTAAAGCAGCTAAAAGTCCCACAGCTCAGCGGAAAGCTGACGTTGGAAAACAGCAATTTGATTGATGTAAAAACTTAAAAGAGCTGGCTTCAAAGTGAGCCCCTGAGCCTGGCGAGGAATCGGTTTCCTATGAAAAAAATGTTCTAGAATGAACAACAACAACAGGAGCCACAGGTTAGCAGGCTAGTAAACATTCCCATCTCTGCACGCAGCAGCATAGCTTTGTGTCCACAAGTGATGCTAAAAGCTCCCTGCTGAAAATGTGGCCTTTGTGGAGCTTTTCCTGAAAACGTGTCAGGTAGCTGTATTACAGGTGCCCGTGAATCACTGGTGGTTAATCTGCAGGTATTAATAGTGACAGGTAAGCTGGAGCAGCTACTTATAGATAGCCTGGAGAGCTAAAGAGCTATATACCACAGGACACAGGGTTCACATGAGGTCATACACAAGGCTAAGGACAGGACAGGACACCTGTAACACAGAGCAACATTACCTGCATTCAGCAGCAGTGGTAACAAAAACATGTCAGAAATGTTTGGGGTTTTTTTTTAAAACCCTTTTCTAGAACAACAAAATCAAATACTTAACAAATGCTATGAGGAAAAACCAGAAACTACATCAAAAGTGAGCAAAATTCTAAAATAGTACTTTTACCCAAACACATCATCTGCTCATCATCCGTTATCCCACTAGGTGAGACATGCACCCTCGAGCTACTGAGAGAAAATAAGTTTCCTCACAAATATGACCTAGTTTGGCCTCTGGAAGGGGATTGGCAGAGCTGTTTGCGCACAAAGAAACACAACCCTTAAACTCAGGCACAGATGTAGGATGTTTGCGTCATTATCAGTCGATACAATCCCAATCACTTGTGCATGTCACAATCGAGCAAACAAAGGTATGCGTCATGCACCCAGGTGTAAGGCTGACAGATTGATGACACAGACAGCATGCAGGCAGGCAGGCAGGCAGGCACGCACACACGTACGTACGCACGCACGCACGCACGCACACACACACACACACAAGATATAAACTAATGAAAATTTAGAGCAGGGAGAAAACTATGGTAGTTCATTCTGACATGAAGGACATAAAACACAAGTTATGCCAGATAATTAGCCATTTATAGATGTCATGGCACACCTGGCCTTACAATATGACTGCATTAATTCAATCTTTTCAAAAACTGCACACAAAGCTACAGATGGTAGAAGAGCTAGAAAATAAACACCTTAGCACAAACACCCTTAAGAAATCCTAAATTCTAACCTTTTTAAACCCGAAGCAACATCGCATTTCTTGTGCTGAATTGCCAGATGGTTTTCACAAGTATTTAAACTTTTGAACGCCAAGAAAATTGGTGGGATTTCTTTCCATAACATGGGAAAAAGGCAATAAGCAACTCGGTAATAAAAGTTTCACAAAATGCAAAAAATTAGATCAAGAAATAAAAAACTAGGGAAAAAAGAAAAACACTGGGGGTGAGCTATATTTGTAATGATCACAATAAAATATTTTAAACACTTTTTCCAGGTCATTTCCTCATTGTTCTTTTTTAAACTTTTTACTAATTTTAGGGTTATTTTCAACTTTTCATTAATTTCTTGCTCATTTTCAGGTTATTTCTCCTGTAATTGCTCATTGCCTTCCTCCCATGTTTTGAGAGAAATCAAGCCAAATCACTCAGGTTTCAAAGGGTTAAGATGTGTGATTATCCTGCATGTTGATCCACGTGGTTTAATTCTTGGTTGATACTGTGCTTTGCTAAGTTAGGGATAAGCTAGGGCTATAACAAACTTACAAGTGATTAATGTGACAATTATTTTCTTGAGTAATTGATTAATCTCTTATAAATTGCCTGTGGAAAATACACATCATGACATCATTATATAGTTTGTTCTGTCTGATAAATGATCCAAAACCTTCTGTTAATTCAGTTTACATACGACATAGAAAACCCATCAATCCTCCACTGAGATGTTAGAACTAGCAAATGTTTGGCATTTTTCCTTGTCCTTGAGTGCCCATATATTATTCTGTTAATCCGTACAGCTCTTAACTGTACTATACACAACACATTTTTCAAATATAATGGCTGTTCACCAAATTTTAACAATAGGTAATACACAAACTACATGAGTGCTTTATCTGTGGTTTAACATGTATAAGTGAAGACATTTGTTTTATCATCAGTCCTCCTCTATCCATTCTGTCCAGATATAAACTTGCTGTGGAAGTCAGCACCAAATCTAAAACTTTGATGGGTCACGGGACACAACTGATATTACTGTTCTCATTTCCCCCATGCTTTAAGTTCATTTACTCCCCTTCTCCTCTGACATGTTTGGCCCCCTCCCTGCCACCTCTTGAACCTATAAGCGGTTAAATTAGGGGTGAATAGGAATAGCCCCAGCTTCCTCTATTGTCTGAGCCACACTAAACACTCACTCCATTCATTCCTGGACCTAGAAAGTTACAGGCAACCAAAAAAAGAGGAGTGCAAATGTCACGACCTCATCACCCCACACAAATGAATACACATATCATCATTAGTGTGTCTGCTGCAGTGTGGAACAGGATGTAACTGCCTCGCCTGGGTCGTACATTCTGGCCAATGAAATTACTAAATAAGCATTACACAGTCACATTTAAGATGATTTCATCTCGCTGTTGTTGGCTTTACACTGAACTCATGACTGAGTATGCTGGCATCTAAAATGCTCACTTATGTCATAACTGAAGTTCAAGACGGGGACCACATCTACTACCTACTCCCATTATCCCTTCTCTCTCGTCTCTATCCGTCTCATTCTCCAGAACAGACCCTCGTCCAGAGGTCATGTTATCCCCAGGGCACATGAAGTCCCAGAACCAGGAGCAAAAAGATCACAGGTTCTTCACCGCCTGCTGTCTTCCTTATACTGGATAATTCAATCAAAATATCTCCTTTCTCGTCCAGGAGTGATTTTCTTGGATGCTGTCTTACTTCAAATATGTTTTACTAACAGAGAAAAGTTGGTAGTTTTTTGACAAAAATCTTAAAGCAAGGTCCATTTACTGTCTTTTTCTGGAGCTTTCAGGTACGTCATGGTCGTTATTGACACTATTTGAATTGACTTTTGTTTCATATTTGTTTGGCTCAGGCATCAGACCATTGGTGTAAGGTCTGAAACAGAAAGGCATGCAAACTGTTGGCTCTGGTGGATCTACTCACTGAACTTTACTTTTAAGGTATGATGAGTAGTCCTGGGCAATATATTGACAATACTGATATGGTGACACAAAACTATTTATCATCTTAGGTTTTAGATATCATATCTTATCCTAAGAGTTTTCTTTTTCTATGTTTAAGGGCTGTATTAAAGTGATGTAATTTTCTGAACTTACCAGACTCTAATATTTGCTTTTACCCACTTAGTCATTATATCCGCACTACTCATATTTTTCTTTTTTTTAAACTCTCTTGTGTACATTTTTTTGAAAGTACCAACAAGCAACCAAGCTTCTCATTCCAAACATATGAAATAATGGCAGGTCGTGTTCCAACAAAGCCGTACTGTTCCCTACAAAACTAATAAGTTTATGGCTGTTCCAGCTTAATGGCAAGCACAGCAAGTAGCTGGTGGCTCTATTGCAGCCTTTTAAGAATGAAAAAGTAGGTTTACTGGAAAACATGTTTAATGGCGTCAGCAAGGATTATAGTCCTAATAATAACACCAAAAGCAGTGGAGCTAAATTCAAAATCTCCTCACAAATTAAACAGACTTTAGGGAGCAGACATAATGAAGCTTGTGAGGCATTCTAAAATGGTAAAAGTATTCAAAAGTGGCAACTAAATTGTCACCCATTACTTGGGGAATTAAAAAAAAAAAGATTGAGACAGGGAAGGAGGAGATCTGACAAAAATCTAAATGGTCTGCAGAACCAGTGCTCATAAATCAGGCTCCCAACACACGTCTGGCATAATCTACTGTTAAAAAAAAACTGGGTATCCATCCAAAATATCATTATTCAGACAGTGTAAGCAAAAAAATGTTCTTTGGTTAAAGTCATCTCTGTTTGTCTGCCTCTCCAGTCCTCCTGAGTTCCCTCCATCCTGGCTGATCCTGAAAAATGACAATGTAATTTCTGCTCCATTTATTTCCCATGCCAGGGCCAAGCGTTCTAATTCAATCGTTGAGTCCTCGCAGACTCCCCGCCCTTACCTCCCATGCTGAGCCAATATTGTGCTTAAATCTCATGCTCCGATTGTCATGGTTGAACCCTGTATGGCACAATTAGATAGACGGCGTAATTATAATGGCACCCTGTGTCCATGCAGATCACCCTTTGAACTGCTGAAATGTTTACAGCGGAAGAGACCCAAATATATATTATCCCCCTCGACCCACCCCTGGCCCCGTGCAGGATAATGAGCATCAAGCCGCTCTCCACACTGTACTGAGACGAGGGACACACACACGCACGAACCTATAGTACATAGTACCAGATTTCCCAGGTAGTTTCTATGACCTTTTTCTTTTCTCTTATGTAGGAAAACAAATAGATCACAAACAGCAAGCTTCTGTTACACCAAGTCAATGTACAAGTCCCAGTAGTATCATATGACATGTCCCACTAATATGTCAAATCATATGTAATTTGATGTCAGAGCATAACCAAGAATGCTTTTCTGTGTCATACAACACCAGTGTAACTCGACTGGTTTAGTGGGCAAGCATCAGCACACACACACAAGCACACACACATTTCCATTGGTGGTGGTGGACCAACCTTGATGGTTAGGAGAACTCCGATTGGCTGACTGCTGGAAGCTCGGACCAATGAGGTCAGCCTGTCTGTGATTGGAGGACCGGTCAATATTGTCCTGCTGTGGGAGAAAAGAAGCAGAAAATAAATGAGCATGTTGCTGCCCCACGGAGAACTCTGTTACATTTAACCAACATTGTTTGATGTGTACAGACAGTCCATGAAGTCCAATGGCATTTTAAAATGGTTCAGAGTTCCTAGACATGGCCTCTCACAAAGTAAACCCACAAACATTGCTCCATTTTAAAAATATGATACGATTTAAAACTATTAGTAGCAGAGGTATAGAAACTTTGGGATTTCTCTGCATGTGAAATCACAATGTTACATTATTTTTCTCTTATTCAAATAAATGAGATTATTTTATTCCAACTAGCTGGCATACATTTAGGGAGACACAAAATTTTTTGAGAAAATGTAGAAGAAACATACATGATGGTAAACAAATTGTCATGCATCGACACATTAGAGCTATGTTACATTGACAGCTGCAAAAATAAAAAATAAAAGATTTGCTGTTATGTTACATTAATGTTAACCATATCTACAGAAATAACTAAAACACTTAATCTTGTTACACATTACAAAATTATGTGACTTTTAGTGAAACTTTTAACTTTCCATGCCTGGAAAAAGAAATTGTGAAATTCCATGACTTTTCCTGGTTTTCCATGAATGTGGGAACCCTGATGATTACATACAGAAACAGAGAATATCTGCACTTGCTATTATGTTTTTAATGCCATTATCTTAAGCGATTGACAATAAATCTGTATCAAAACAAAAAGTAATTATTATTTATTATGTTTAGGATTGTCATGGTAGCATGCGCAGACTGTATCTTGACATCTGTAGAAACTGATATAAGCTGAAAATGTAAGATAAAATGTGATCACATGAACCAACGACCCCATTTTGGGTTCTCCATAATTATATCTAAAAGGAAGAAGCCATTTTTTAATTACATATTATCTTGTTATCTTGACAAATCTGCCTTTTCTTTTCTCGAGTATTGACATAAATTACCCCATTATCACAAGAAAAGAAGCCTTTTTATTTTGAGATAACAAAATAATAAACTCGTGATATAATGCTATTAAAGAAATGACTGAGAGCACGGCTGTTCTCTTTGTTCTCTGTTCTGTCGTGAGGTACATACAACAGTTTTTTTAAGAGAAAAATGCTGTTATGCAGAGATCATAGACCCAGGCCTCCTGATGAGTGCTCACAAATTCAAGCATGTATTTCAAACACAGACTAGTAAAAAAAAAAAAAAGTACTTAGAGCTGCTGTGGTCATAGCAATTGTACAAGTGTACAAGGAAGAAGGGGACACAGTAGTTTGCCCACAATATTTGCTGAGTTTCAGAACCACGTTAAATATTGGCTTTCTAAAGGTAGTATGGCATGCTGGATCCAAAATTCAAAGTGAGGGGTGGACACATGCTGTTTATCAGTACATAACTTAACATTTTATTTAATTTCACTCTTCTGACATTTTTCCTGTTAGAACGCTACAAGTACATTTAAATATACAATTTAGGCTGCACAAATGAAAAAATGTGGTATTGCAATTATTCTAATGGACACTGCAATATACTTCACAATTTTAGACCCATTTCATTTTCAATGAAAAATATATGAAATGATGATGATGTCTGCACTAAACAAGCACGTTACCTCACATCTGGAATATTTTTTGAGGGTCAGAGCATTTCTTAGGCATCTCAGTGCTTCCTTTAAATGTTATGTTGTAATACATTTCACCTTTGTCAAAAAATTGCCGCTCCAATGATTTTGGATATTAAATTCAGCTTTATTGCGATTTTGATAAAATTTGGATTAATTGCGCAGCTCTATATACAACAAGTTCAAAAGAGTTGGAACTAAGATGTCATGTCTACGCCGCTACATCTTACAAACAGTGTGTGAATATGGCCAGGTGTGTATCAGAGCACAGAGGACCAGCATTTTCAGATAACATTTAATGTCCTGGTTTGACCTTTCTTTGTCAAACTGCTCAATAATTATAAATTCAACACTAAAAAGTTTCTAAACACATCTGATTGAGAAGTGGGAACAGCACACGCTGGGGTGGACTAGTGTGTACTCAGCGTCTTGTCCACAGCAGACCTCCTCCAACACCGTAACAAACGCGGTTGCTTGTTCCAGTTAATTTTCAGCAGTAACAGACAATGCAATTTTTTTTTCTAGGATAGATGTTATTCCACCCATCTTTCTATGATAGATGCTTTTTGCCTTGCATTAATTTGAGTTATCTTTGCTGCCTCCGGAGCCTCCAAGTTACACCAATTACATGATGATGGTCCTGGTACCCTTCATGTAATTCTTTTGACTCAAAATCAAATCCATTTCCTGGACAGTGTCTTTTTGTTCATTTTTTAACTGAATGGTGTTTTCCTGCCACAGGAGAACAAAGTTCATCACTGCAACAACTAGGCTTTCTTTACACACTGCCTTGCTTCCCTTGTCTCAGTGTAACACACACACACACACACACACACACACAAACACACACACAAACACACACACACACAAACACACAGAAATCTTGTAATATTCCCGTTGGCAAAATTTTTTATCCATAACAAACCAAAAGAATTGTAAGTAGCAGCTACTTTTAGCTGAATTTGAAAGGTTTTAGATACATTTTACAGCGTTGTGTCTCCTTGCACCAGACAGCTTAAAGACATTCCTGAACAAGCCACTTTCAATGTAAAGCCAAAATTTGTCTACAGACATAATTTCCCAAGTTTTCAAATTAAAACACTTCAAAATTCTACGGAAGCTATTTAAATTTAAAGAAACTTTACTAACAAGACTTAATGAGCAGTTCGAAGACAATGACTCACTGTGAGCATAAAGCTTGAAGTACAATTCCACCCTGATGACTCCATTCTTCAAAATAAAGGCTCGACTAAATACTATGGAAATATATAATCATTAGTGTTTCTCCCTGACGCCTATACTGGTGCCTACATTCGGACTGAACTGGATGTAACTGGAAGTTCAACGTCAGCATATGGTTCTATTCACCACCACCCCCAAACCCCTCTTCTATACCAACTAACCCAACCGCATCCAATCATTACATTGCATTGCATTGTTCAGTCTTTGTATTGTTTTGTGTTCCAGCCGTCTTGGCTTGGATCGAAAAAGGGATCTCGGAGCATAATTAGACTAACCTGCTTTTGAAATAAAAAAAATCGGGAAATAACCACCGCATCACCCCATTTGTTCCCATGACAGCAAACCTCGTCATCGACATGCACCGTCTGGGGGTCCAGCTACCAGACTGTGACTGATCCCTACCCAGTCACCCAAACAGCACTGGGACGCTGTTTGGTTGGTGGGATGGTACAGCACAGTGTTTGTGTGTGTGTGTGTGTGTGTGTGTGTGTGTGTGTGTGTGTGTGTGTGTGTGCGTGTGTGTGTGTGTGTGTGTTCAGGACAGGATGGTCATGGTTCAGCTTCATCGAGCAAAAACGTAGGGACTCTTTCACACCATATACTGGTCTTGAATGCTGTCTTGAATGCTGTCTTGCATGGCTGTCTGGGAGTAAATGAGTTAACACACACACATGCATACACACACACACACTAAAGGACTAAAGGACCTTTAAAGCACACCTTGATCTCTTTTGTGGATCTTCCCAACAAAAACCCCCAAACCCAGACAGCCTTTGATGCCTCTAAAGACAATTCACAGAATGTTAACTTGGGGGTTTAATCCTATAAAAAGTGGCCATTTAGCATAATTCTCAGCCGTGCAACTGGATAACTCTGCATTTGGGTTATAGCTTTATTGAAGCCTATACAATAAAGACCACAAAGGGGCAGAGACAATAAGAGCATAAAAGCTGACATTTCTTCTTTTTTTTGTCTGCTGAAGAAAAAAACACACATGTTCTTGGTCTTTTTTGTTGTTCTTGCATTTTTCCATCTTGCTTCTCAGTGTCTCTCACATTAATTATTTCACGTACAGACACAAAGCATGGGCGTGCGCACGCACACGCGCGCGCACGCACACACACACACACACACACACACACACACACACACACACACACACACACGTTGCTTAAGTTCTTAGAGAGGGGTCAAAGCAGGTCCAAGGGTAGGCCAAGTTTTGACAAGCAGCATACAAGAGCCCTTTCATATTAATGAAGTTGAAAGGAACTCCAAATAAAAGTCAGGGGGTTGAGGGTTCAGCTTTTTAAAAGGGGTCAGTGGAAGGCTAGAGTCAAGGTTAAGGCACTGCAAGCAGGACAGACACAAAGGTCTGGAGATGGAGCATCAAACAAAAAGTTAAAGACTGAGACGCCTGTCAAAGCTACGAGTTTAGAAGAGGTCAGACTGAGGTTAAATGTTATGACCGGGGATTGAATATGAATCAATACTTGGCTTGCTGAGAGACTTTTGGCTATGTAGGGACAATTGAGAATGGTCTTGTTTCATAAGAACATTTCATTTACATTTAGCTAAAACTAAATGTTCTCAGAAGGCTTTAGAGATGCGGAAATCCAATCCAAACAGTACCCCGACTTGGTCTGGCAGAACTTTTTCGTGCTAACAGCGCTAACCATAGACAGTCCTGTTACAACATACATGAACACTAGACAGCAAGAGGAAATCCCTTCTTACATAATTAACTAGAACGAGTTCAGGAGGTCACACTAATGTCTGCTCCAGTGCTTTGTTTATCTGTTTGTTTTTACAGTAGGAATTTAGCTGCTGTCCCTGACCAGCTGAGCTGCTGACAAGCCGTGCTTTGACACTTATTTACATTAGTTCATTTAGGTTTGTCTGATTTTTTTATAAGCTTTTCTTTTAATTCAAATGAATCTATTAAAGTTGGCATCTTTATATATACGTGCATTTAAACATTGGCTTAATGTATAAAGACATCATCTTAAAATACACATGTACTTAAAAATGGCGTATTTATACATTAAGCTAAGTCTGAAAAGCATTAGCTGGAAACGTCACTTCTGGTTGTGCTATTAAATGGCACTTGAGAGAGCTACAGCGTGCAGACTTTTTTTCATGTTTTTTATTGCTATGCTTTTTGTCCAGCGCCTGCCTTTAACAGTTTTTGGATGTGTGCAACTACTTTGCTTTTAAGGATAACTAGGATAGGAATTACACTCCTTAGTTGTCTAAAGATAAGATGTTTTAACAGTGACTGGGTGAGCCTTACCTGTTTTATGTTAATTTATAGCATAAACATCTTGGGTTTATGATGTGAAACAAAGCCCAAACATTTGTTCTCACCTCATTCGGAGTTTGGTGCATTTTTGATTTTGAATAGGGACCGTTTGTTTAAGTGCCACTGACAAAAATGTCATAAAAGCAAAATTAAGTTTTTATAAATGTTGTGATTTTTCTGCTTTCTTTCTTTTTGTGTGTTTTTTAGGCTTCAAAATAACACTTGGTTGATGTAATTATAATAAACTTGTAGATGTGTTATTAAATTGCACATGATGGAGCTAGAGTGTGCAGACTTTTTCTCATGTTGTTTATTCTGGCTTTCCTCAAGTAGGCTTGAAAGAGGAGTCACGGTCTCAGATGATGTCACATAATTTGGGTACAGCACATGCGCAGTGAAATCTGGTCAGCAGTTGTCAGGCAATCAACACATAAGGCCAGGCAGCTGCAGACCACATCTCACTGTGCATGTGCTGTCCCCCCATTATGTGACATCATCTGAGACCGTGACTTCTCCTCTTTCCACCCTCCTTGGTTATCTTACCAACCCTGCAGCGAGAAATTCAGACATATTTCTGCCTATAAATGCAGTGACAGGTATATAATTATGCTGTGATGATCTGTCCGTGACAGTGAACTGTAAAAACTGGGTGGATATGGTGTATGAAGGAACACTTTTGGTGTTGACTATTAGTCACCCCTTCTAACGCTGAGTTTGTGAAGAAAAGGTTGTTTTTCATACTCCATTGGAATTTTTTTTGACCTCTTGCCTCGTACTTTGATCAGTTAGTTATTTTGTGTTGTTGTGTGACTTTGACGTTTTAAAGGGTTAGTTTCAGTTGTTAACGGTCTTTGTTTTGAGGTCAACAGATAAGTTTCACTATCAGTTCAGATCCCAGTCAAGATGGACTGTCTGTTTTGGAAGTACTGTAGCATACGACTGGATAAATGAGACTTGGATTACACTACATGAGTTGTGTGAAAGTCTGTATGTTTTGATATAGTTTTGCTGTTGTCAAACGAGGACCTCTATGACTTGTATTCATCAAGTTTTTGGATTTTTCGTTCCCTGTGGAGGCATGTCAAACAAAAACCCATAATTTTCTTCACCTTTTCAACTTTACACAGGGTGAAAAATTAATATACAAAAAATAATTTGGGGTGGGTGAAGTATTCCTGAAAGTTATCACTAACTGAATCAAAGCTGAAAATGAGTCACCTTGACCTCAAAACCATGTCCACACTGACACAGGATCGAAAGATCTTCTTACAAATGCTATGAAATACTCACATCGCAAAACAAATACAATGTTCTGGTATCTTGGAATACAGATTATGTTATGGGAAAACACACAATCTTGTTAATGTTTAGCCCCAGATAAAACATTATGACTATCTCAGGCTCTCGCATGGCAAAAGTTATGCTCATGTGCTGAACTCTGCTTGTTTATCCAGTGCTCCAGCTTAGATTTCGGGAAGCTTAATACACTGGAGGGCATACAGGACGTTTATACATGACAATATTATTTTTTGGCATAAAGAGACTCCTTGAGCTCTGTTTACACAGCATTTTACTGTGAAATCCACTGATATTTTACTATATATGAGGGCCCAAGTTATTTTTACATTTATGTAACCTTACAAAGTGTATTATTGGAACTGTAGATTTATGGATTAAGGGTTCTTTAATCAGCTATCAACCTGCCACAAACAATCATCATCAGATTTCCATCGCTCCGCACATACCATCATTTATTCAACGGTCACGACCATACAACAGAAACGAGATTAAAGTGGCGATATAATCCCTCGAGTTTAGCATGAATGTTATCTTCACTTGAATCTGTTTTGAATTGCTGCTGCAGTTTTATCGGGGAAAATCTTCCATAAGCCTGGAATTTCACAGTGAATGGGTTTTCTCATTCAGCAAGTCAAGCAGCAGTCAAGGTACATCTGTTATAGCTGAATGCTTTGCAAACAGACGAGTGAGTGTGTGTCTGTGCGCGCGCACGTGTGTGTGTGTGCATGTGTAAACTAGTGTGTGTACATTATGGTCTGTATACTGTAGCTCCAGCAGCATCCATCCAAACCATTGGCAAAGATGAAAGAGCAGAAGGATCCCTCACTATTCAGATTTTAAAGCCACCTTTAATAATGGGATAGTCCATGTCTGCCAAACAAAAAAAGAGTGAATTTACAACAAAATCATCCAAAATGACAAAAAAAAAATGCTGAGGGCTTTGTGTGTTTGAATGGTAGCTAGAGCAGTGTGAATGCAATAAATACATGTGGTGAGCAAAGCAGATTAACCTCCACATATTTATACTGCTCTATTTTTGGACACTATATAGGATTCACTGTGCCAAAGGGGGTGTTGCCTCAGCTTCAACTGAAGAACGATTCGTGGTGGTTTTGTTTTTGTTGGGTCACTTCCTTAAACTGATCTGTTATTAAACGTATGGCTCATTACAAATTATGCACTGAACAACATATGTGGATTAATCTTTGCAGCTGAAGCAATGAGGCAGAAACACAGACACAATTTACAGACAAGCAACCCTGACACGCACACACGCACGCACGCACGCACGCACGCACGCACGCACGCACGCACACACACACACACACACACACACACACACACACACACACACACACACACACACACACACACTGCCTTGTGTGTATCTTTGGTTTCTGTCTCTCTAAGCTGTGGAGATCTGGGAGACTTGAGCAGGCTGAACTCTCTGTCCTCCAGCTCTGCGGTCAGAGGTCACAGATAAAGCCACAGCCCAGATGACGAGCAGACAACAGGCTAACCTCCGATTAGGCTAATAGTGCTACTGCCCTAATACAAATGTTTGGAAGACCTTTGCACCACGGAGGCTGGTGGGAACAAATCAACCAAACCTAAAACCCTATTGATGTCCAGAGGTCAGGTCCGCCCTTGCTCAATTACAAATCAGATCATCAGAATAAAGCTGCTGTAGAGGCCTTTGTTTGTACTAAATGCTCAAAGTAAAATGGTTTACTTTATCCTGAATGTAATCCATATACTCTCATACAAGAATATTGTCAGTGAAAGTTCAATGTAACCAATAAAGACTGGATTCGCAGACAAAGGGTGTCTGCATCTTGATCTCACACAGTGATACAATTTGGTTGCGCACAGTTTTAAAAGTTTAAAAGACATATTTCTGACTCCGAGACTGAATTTAGGAATTAAGAAGAATATATCCTAAATTTATGCAAACTTTCTGTGTCCAGGATACACAATTCAGCACAACTTGTTATTCTCAAGTCTGGACAATGGCTCCATGGTAACAACAACAATAACAATAGGATGCCACTAACCCTGAATAGCGAAACAAAAACAGGAATAGTGCAAGAGACTGAGTGAGCTTCTTTAGTTAATATCTGCAAGTATGTTTCTATCCATATTCACTATGTCATGTGCTTGGTTTTGTTTTGCTATACTGGGGTTTAATCACTACTTTGAAGCTCACAACTGATTATCTTGATTAGCATGTCATTACATTTGGATGAGGTGAATTTCCTGTATCTTTTTGCATTATTATCAGGTGAGCTACAGTTAATCGCCCCACCCTGGAGCAGAAATACAGCACTGTTTGACAAGTGAAAAACACTTGTGTTTTAAGAAAAACTATTACTTTATAGTTATGTTTTTTAAATAACGCATTTTTCATTCAGATCCACTGAGGTAGCTGTTGAAAACTTGGACTTACTCCCGGAACATGAAATAGGATTTCCACTGCACCAGAAAAATACACTCAGTACAAAAGGTCCTAGTGTACGTGCTTGTGTTTGCATGTGTTTGTTTGTGTTTGAGTGTGAGTGAATGGGCTAACCATAGAATCAGAATGAAAAGAGCAGCCGTTACCTGGGGGTGTGTCATCCAAAAGATGCTTTTGTACCTCTGTTGGACCAACACTCTTTAACAGCCGCTGCCCCTGCAGCTCTTTGTGAATTCAATGTGTTCACAGTGGTGGAATGTTATGACCGTATCAGTGCCTTTCACACACTCTCTCCTGAGTACGGACTAAACTTAACAGGACCAACTATAACCAAAGGCCATTCTTTTATTCCCTTCTACAATTCATACATACCATATATACACTTAAAGCAAGACTTCACCCACAAAATGATCATTTGCATATCAGTTATTAACACCATGATATCTTGAATTCATGAAGAAAATTGAACGAAGAATCGAAAACTGGCGGAAATACTTGATGAATTGAAGTTATAGGGGTCCACGTTTAACAAGAGGAAAACTATATCAAAGTCTTGTTTATCCCTGTTTCATACTTTTTTCCAAAACACATGCATTTTTGCTAAACTTTACTATCTAAAACACTTCCACACAAGAGTGCGTCTGGGCAAGCGAGTGCCTTTAAACTGTGCATTCCATTTAGCTGAGTTAAAATGCAAATGCTTGCCCAGATGTGCTACTTTCTGTGCTTGAGACTGTTGATGTTTAAAAAAGTACTGAACTTACGACTGAGGTTACTGAGACTTGGCTTTTACTACATGACTTATATAAGAGTTTGCAAACAAATGTTTTCATACGGTTTTGCTGTTGTCAAACGTGCCCCCCATGACATCAATTCATCAAGAATCTTCTCAGATTTTGGACTCTTCGTTCATTGTGGAAGTTTGCAGGACTACCAAAGTTTTCTTCACGAATTCACCATAACACTGACTACATACATTGATACATACATGATTATTTAGTGGGGGAAGTAGTCTTTTAAGAGCATCTACAGGGCTGATGAAGAGAGGCTGGCAAAGGGTTGACTGTTGGCAAGGACCGTAGTGACCTGAATCCACACCCTCACTATTCCTTAGAATAATACCAAAATCTACATTGCCTCAAGTCCCTCTTGAATAGTTTATATTAGTTTTCCATGTAAAACACATAAATAATAAGGTGCCTGGTTTGTACAGGAAAGAGTTCGGATTTCATAATCTCATCCAGCTAAAATTTCCTAGAAGTCTCATTTATGAATTATGTTAGTCATGCATTCCCTGTAAGAAAACAAGCCCAATGCTGTGACCGGATCCAACATCATTTCATGAGGACACTGGCACATTTCTACTTTAGAAGTATCAGAATTCCTATTTAATAATGTTATTTTGGGTTAGGGATCTCAAACAGACATCCAGTGACACCAACTCTGTAGAATACCTTCTACTGACATCACAGTCTCGATTTGCACACTAAGTCTTGGCTGTTTCATTTCTAGTCTACAATGGCAACATTTCATTTCTACAAATACCAGGTGACCTGTTAGTCTAATTCTGCTTTCAGATAAGATTTCAACTAATCAAAAAAATTGCCATCTACCTGATAATTTGGATGATGCAGGAAATAATCCGGACATCCGGCCACAGCCATGTTTTGTGTGTCTCGGCTCTTCTGGACAATTTGCTCGGCTGGATCAGTTTTGATGCAAGATGGAGCAGAACCTGCGGAGGAAGAAGAGCAAACAAATGGAGGTTAGGGGGAGGGTGGGAAGGCCCAAGAGAGGAAGGATGAAGGAAGGAGAGGAGGATGACAGAGGGAAAGGAAGATGGAGGTTCTGAGTAGACAGATATAGCACAGAGCACTTCTTAACCCACATAGACCCACAGTAAACAACATCAACAAGCAACCGGGGAGGAACAGTTGTTGGTTATAGGTGTGAAGCAAAATAACTGCATCTTATTCAAAATCTATATTAGTGCTGATGTACCTCCTGTTGTACCAAAATTGTGATTTGTAACAGACTCCACATCTGAAAAACAAAGCTCTGCACTATGATAATATAATCATAATTATTTTATAAATGGACCAAAGAAAATTAACCTCTCGGTCACTGGATTTGCACCAGTTGAAATCAGGGGAAAGTGCATGAATCGGAGCCAAGACAAACTGTAATGGATTATATCTGGATGATAAAAGAGCTGATTTAACTTTGCACTGTTGCAAGTTTGCTCTAAAGAAGTTGTACATCTTATGCAAGTCTCTAGTATGGAGCCAGAAGACTCTAAAAATGAGATCCTTCCGTGTAGGTGTTGTCATTTAGAGTTCTCTGAATTATTTACCATTCTGACAATGACCCAACCATCAGTCTCGCCATAGTTCACCATGCTCCGACTGGTGCGGCCTTTGTAAATGAACAAAGCTGTGATAAAAGTTGCTACTCGGGGGGCTTTAAAGGTGTTCTTCTGCTCTATGAAGCCTCCCTCCCAGCCATCCTTGGGTCAAAACAACCACAAATTCAACAACATGGACTTTAGTCTATTTGAACTTCTTAAAGTGGGTATCCTATTAACCTCTTGGCACTGCTGCCGCTGAATAAACACCTGTAAACACTGACCCAAAAATACCCCGCAGGCACCTCTCCAGATCTTAAGTTAGACCCCCGGGTATATTTGGAGCCAAGTAGCTCAGGCTCATAACTATGATGGTCTTTTATGCAGCAGTTCATGACCCCGTGTTGGTATTTTAAAAATATGACCTGCCATTTTATAGACGGCTAATATTATCTCTTGTTTGCATTAGCGGTGGCGAGCGGGCTGCCCTTGTGGCTGTAGAGTGTGTATATGTGTGTGCACTTCTGCCTGTACATGTGTTTCTGTGAGCGTGTATGTATTCTATGTGGGCGTGTGTGTGTGTGTATGGATGTTTACATATGCTGTGCATGTGTGGCTGTGCATGGGTGTGTAAAGGCTCTATTTTTAGGCGTTTTCAGGGTCTTTGAGAAGGTCTACTTCTGTTTACAGAGCTGTGCGTCTCTGACAAGTCAGTATACAATGATAAGACCACTCTGCCCCAGTAGAGCCAAAGACCACATTGCACACTGGACACACCGTTAAATTGCAAAACCTTCTGGCAAAGGCGGTGCAAGCAAATTGACAACATGGCAGTAAATTGAAACAACAAACCAAACCAACACATGACAGCACCTACTGTAAGGAATGAGTTACACTTAAACTTCGTTGACTACGTCAGAAGGCCAAACTCTTTATAGCTCGGCTGTTTACATGAAAATAGCAAAAATGTGTTAAAAAAAAATAAAAAATAAAAACAAATAAGGGGAGTTTCAAAGATATGCTCAAACAATGCATACTTTCTAACCAATAACTGCTTCAGGGGTGACAGTCAGATTGTGGGAAAGTTATGGACATGGTCTGAGGCAATTTTGACATCAGAAATGTGCGGAGAAAGGGGGTCTCTGAAGCGTTTCCAATGAGCCCTTCAGACTGTAAGAAGAAAATTAGAGTAAAGATCACATAAAGACATCTATTTTAGTTGTAATGTGCTACAATCAAGTTAGTTAACTTTTTCATGACAGTCTTTGACATTTAATCAAACCTCCACCTTTTTCTTATTTAAACACTATGCAGGATTTTGCAGTTACTGTTTGTATCACTTGCAAAAGTGAAAGCCAACCCCAAATTCCCTATATTTGCGTTTTTTCCGCCCTGTGTCCACGATTTTCATAGCTTTCTCTTGGAAGCATGCTGCCA
This sequence comes from Plectropomus leopardus, assembly GCF_026936395.1. Taxonomy (NCBI): domain Eukaryota; kingdom Metazoa; phylum Chordata; class Actinopteri; order Perciformes; family Serranidae; genus Plectropomus; species Plectropomus leopardus. The sequence continues at coordinate 12,885,293 of NC_142186.1, forward strand.
TTAGTCTGCCACCTGGTCGCTACCTTTTTGTATACCATGCTGGTACTCAATTCTGATTGGCTGCAGGATATCCGTTAAAAACTGATAATGGACACCTAGTAAATTGTTCTGGTGAAATTGTCTGTTTCCTAAATTTATTAGCTGGCTATATAATAGCATAAGCTTGCATCTAAGTTACCATAGCAGCAGTTGTATCCATGATTCGTCCTACTTACTGGACAAGTTAATAGCGTGTCCATAAGAACCTTATGGGTGGGTCATGATTGTTCCTGGTATTAGATAATCCCTTCACAGAGGGGCCACCATTCATGCCTCAAGAGGGCCATTAATTCCTGATAATGGACACCTTGTTGTCACATTATCCCTTACATAAACGCCTGACCTCACCTGCATGCTGTGTCCAGGAACGTCCCAAACATAGCAAAATAAAAATAAAATAAGAAATAAAAGCAGTAGGTAGGGCCTTTTGCAAAAAGATACACCGCCACAAATTCCTGGTGGGGTTTGTATGAGTCTTTACATTTTTTTTACATTAGCATTTCTGCATGATGTACATTATATTGTCTATTGTGGCAGGCAGATATACACTTAACAATGGCCGCCATAAGTTAAGCATTTTCCCATCTATTCCAAGATGTATGTTATTTTGAAAATGAGATAACTAAAACTGTCACTTAGAGCTCTCCCTTTTAAATTTAGGGCTGTTCTTATTTTCATTTTCAAGAACCAAAAATGAAACAAGTTTAAAAACCTCCAAACTTGGGCTCACAAATAATGAACAAACCAATCTAAACCAATGAATGCAATCTAAACAAAGAGCTTGGCACCCCGATCACTGGGACTGCTGAAAGGGCTCGCTTGTAAAGTGTGTGTGTGTGTGTGTGTGTGTGTGTGTGTGTGTGTGTGTGTGTGCGTGTGCGCGTGTGCGCGTGCGTGTGTGCGTGTCTGTTATTGTGTCACTCCGTATGTGGCCCGGCCGGCCGACTGGCATGCAAGGACAGCTCGTCATTTACACATTATTTACAGACACACAGTTTACAACAAAAACAAAACAAATTAACATCAGCCTAAACTCTCTGAGCGGCCCCTCATTAGGCGCCACACACCGGCTGACTAGCTGCAGCTGAACATTATGTTTATTATATTTCAGGAGTCAGGCGATTGTGCAAGAGGGACAGCAGCAGATTTTAACTAACTACATAAGAAGCTAAACGAAATGCCTCACTGAAGCTTAGAGGAATACTTCATCCCCCCAAAAATCAGTTACTCACCCCGTGTTACACTGAATTCAGAAAGAAAACTCTTTTTCTAGCATGCCTCCACAGTAAACAAAGAATCCAAAAACTGAGAAGATTCTTGATAAATTCAAGTTAAGGGGGTCATTTCACAGCAGAAAACCTATATCAAAACACATGATTACAAACTTGCACAAAATTCGTGCAGCATAATCCAAGTCTCATTTGTCCAGTCGTATGCTAACCATATGCGCTACTCGTCCTTGGGTGACCGTGTTTATGTGGAAGTGTTTTAAATTGTAAGGTTTTAGGGAGAATGCATGTGTTTGGAGGAAAACAGAACATAACACTGGATAAATGTGACTTGGATTACATGGCTTACTGAGTTTGTAAATGGATGTTTTGACAATGTTTTGCTGTTGTTACACATGGACTCTTATGACTTCAATTCATCAAAAAAATCATTTTTGGATTCTTTTTTCACTCTGGAGGCATGCGAGAAATACAAAGTTTCTTCCCAAATTCAATATAACATGGGTTGTGTAACTGATAAACAAATGATCACTTGGGGGCTGAAGTATTTCTTTAAAACTTTATGAAAACTGCCCCTTTCATTGAGGATTAAATAATAGTTATTACCTACCAATGAATAGATGTGCAGCCTTTCAACATCACTGGTTTAAATTCTGCTTCATGTGTGCGTGATAAAAAACATGGGGAAAAGCTCAGGCGTTCCATGTAGCATTAAAATACCATGCAACCCAAGTTTCAAAGTGCTCATATGTGCCACAGTGACTCTCAGTGACATATTGACCAAACACACACGCACCTATGCTTAATTGCTCCCTGACACAATCAAAGCCATTCCAGTCCAGGGATTAGACCCTCTCAGAGCCCTTTGATTCGATTCTTTCCACTTGAACAGTGCACTGAAACTTAACCATCTCTGACCTTGACAGTGCAATTATCCGGACAGTGTCGCCGCACTAGAAAGGGGGACTTTGGGGTACGACGGCTGTACCCAGCGGTGAGGTGACTGCATCTGGATTAATTAAAGTGATTTTTGCACAAACTTGCATGAGGGGGAATGTTAGCTTGCGGACTTCAAACGCAAGGGCCTTAATAATTCCTATCGTGCGTCATAAAGCCTTTCCAGCACTATCCAGGGTAAAACTTCACAGCCAATACACGACACCCTAACAGGTGCTCTGGCTCTTAAGTTTTACTACCATCCAACTGATGTTGTGGGAAATATTGGTGTGCGACTAATATTATCTCAGAAAGGTCCATGCTGATGGTTTTAACCCACAACCTACAACTCTCTGTAAATGATGTAACTCAATCTGAGAGATGAGCATAATGCAAACATGATCACATTTAATTGTTAGTTATTCCGTTTATTATTTTCTTGATTAATATATTCATTGTTTTGTTAATAAAATGTCAGAAAATTGTGAAACAGGCCATTTGAAATTTCTCAGAGCCTGAAGTGATATTTCCAAATGGTGTTTTATCTGTTCTTCAGTCCAAACATCCAAAGCTATTCAGTAAATTCTCATGTATGACCAAGAAAATCATAAATTTCTCACATTTATGAAGCGTGAAACCAGCAAATGTTTGGCTTTTCTGCTTAAAAAATATTACCACAATAATTATTCCATTATCAAAACAGTTGCAAATTAATTTTCTGTTGATCGACTTATCAACTGATCTCGCAGCTCAAACGATCTTTGTAAAAAAGAAGAAATTATTCTCCACTGTCAAAGCTCTAAGTGTCATACATCTGAGTTTCACACAAACACACCTTAAAGACAGCTTCTAACTGCTTTTCCTCATGATGCCAATGTGATAATAATGACAATGACTATGATGAAGTCACAAAGTCTCTCTGCTGCCAAGATCACAGCAGATCCCTCAAAAGATTCACCCTTCAGAAAAATGTCAGCAGCAATGTAGTGATATGGATTTGTACTTTATGAGCTAGAATATGCAATGTTATCGCCCGAGCCAATAAGCCATAAAAATCCTCAAAAATTTCATGTAAATGTAATAGTGTTAGTGCATGTATGAACCTACAACAAACGTCCTATAAAATGAGTCACCATTGTTGTAAAACTTGACTTCTGCTGTTAGTAAAAATATACACTTTGACCTCTGATTGTAACACACTGTACAGGACACTGCAACACGTTAACGATGAGTCATAACTACAGCGAAACTAAACAATCATGGCCTTTGCCCCGTCTGTATTTCCTCTGAGTTCTGTAAAAACAATCAACAGATGCAGCAGTAAGTGGAACACCGTAGCTGCTCTGGTTCACGTACTGGTGGGCCAGCGTGCTTAGTCAGTCTAGCGGTTAATGTGCTGATATGTGCTCGCGTCTCAAGGGTCCAGCTTTAACATCCAAAGGTGATAAGCCCCGCAGAGAAGCCAAAGGCGAGGCCTGGGATCACCAGAGCCCTGGGCTATTTAAAGTAAAGCCTAATTGAAACAGTAGAAACATTTCCCTGAACAGTTCTCCTCTTTTACACGGCGGCGGATCAGCGGCTGACCGGATCACCAGACCAAAGATGGATGTTAAGGACTGGACTTTGCAGGACCGTGCATCTGTTTGCAACCTATACCATGACAGTAAATCTGGCATACAAGGCAAATGTACAGATCCAAAAACGAAGAAGGGGATGCAATGCACCAAAAAACAACTTTCGGACACACTTTCGCAAATGATAAATATACATCTAGAATCATGTATATCAACTCTCATTATGGTTTTAAATAGTCATTACTTGTTTAGGCCACAACTTCCTCTCATATTAAATAACAGGGTCATTAGGTTTTTACCCTCCTTAAGCATTTCAAAGGAGTCAAATAAAAATACCTATAGTGGGAAATGGAAATATTAAACTTTTAACCTCTCAAACTGTACGTAGGCCAAACCTGAAATAAATGAGTGTCTTGTGAGCTGCACTGCCAAACACAAGCTGTAAACTAAGGAGTTGGCTTGATTTTTTTTTAACCTGCTTGCCTGCCTGTTGGTCTGGTTTGTCTGTCTCAACTGTCAACCTGTCTGTCTCTTGGGTTTGCATTTGTGATTCTCTGTCTGTGTTCCTGCTTGGCTTTTTGCCAGTCTGTCAGTCTGTTTGCCATCTACTCATTATCTATACCTGCCTGCCAGCATTCACTGCTCTAAATGTATATTCCTGTCCTTTCCTAATTGGGGAAAACATTCTAAATAGTGCAGGTTATTTATAGCGGGGCATCCAAGAAACATACTGTGGAATAAACTTGTGCAGTCTATGAGTCTACTTTGATGCTGGAGGAGCTCTGTTACAGTTTGTAAAAACACATTTATTAATATAGCAGGAAAGAAGGTCTCCAACTTTAAATCTTCCTCCAATATTCAGTGTTACTGAATAAAATCAAATATGTGCCACGTGGCTTCGGTATTGAAGGATCATGTGTAACCAAAGCTATTAATGAACCAAGACAGATGGAGTACAATAGAAACGTTGTACTACAGCATCTGTGTTGTGTAACTTGTTGGAACATAAATGTCTGAATTCAGCGTAACAGGGTTTCAAATATGCAGCATGCACTGATGCATGCAGGGTAAGATTTGCAGAATCATAAACCCGTCTCTAATGTGGAGCGAGCAGCAACCGTTGAGGCTGAAAATTGCCGAAACATGCAGTTCCTAAGATGGCCACTTGAAGCTGGCTCCACCAGTGATTAAACCCCATAGACCCCTTTGTTAAAATGCCCGACTTCACAGCAGAAATAAACATGTTTTGCCTGGGACAAGAGACATTTCAAAATGAATGAAAACTGGAATTGGAGTAGAAAAGCAGCTGTTTGCAGGTAACTCATGCTGGTAATTAATGTACACAAATAGCAAACAGCGAGGTCTGAGAAGAGGTCGAGATCAACAGCCATTTAACAGGGATGGTAAATGATTGTTTTTGACATGTTGTGCCATTATTATTGCTTAGAAAGTGCTGCTGATGCAGATTTTTTATGTCACACTAGAGGCCTCCTTTGCTTCTGGGATGCTGGCATGCTGTCTAAACTTGCACACTAGAGCAGAATGATGCTGCTGTTGTCTGGTTCTGTGTAAAAACGCAAAGCCGGACCTCTTCGCGACCCTATAGCACCATTTCAGTGTAAAAGCCTTATGAGTCAGATCCACCCCTCGCTCCTCCCAAGCTTCACCCTCTCGTCCAAATATGATATGAATACTTGCGACATGCATCTCTAGAATGGGCCTTTGGGCAAAAATAGCACCAGTAACAATAATGAGGCATTCACTCTCAAATCAGATAATTTAGGAGGGTTTTTTTCCCATCAAACCTGTCCCAAATAGAGAGCACAGAGCCCCTGTGGTTACATTTGAAATTGATTAAACCTGTTTCATCCACAGACTAAATCCCAAGAACACTCAATGGTAGCATCTGTACAGCTCAGCTGTGCAGCTGTGTCAACTACGTTCCCTGTGTATAGAATTGTAAAATATGTTCATCCCAGTCAACTTGACTTCAGCTGATTGGACTGGACACAGCTTAACACAGGGCTGCTCAGCTCGGCTCAGTCATCTTTGGAATGCAGAGAGCACATTCTTTCCATATAGGGCACTAAAAAAAACGTGTGCAATATAGCCAACCCCGACCTCACAAAATGGCACGCATTGATTTGTGGGCCAGCCAGGGAGAGGGTGGAGGGTGCTGAAAGAAAGTGGGGAACATATGGCAGAAAATGTCAGTGTGTGCATGCATACAAAATACTAACAAAACACACACTGATTGTAAGCTTCCTACTTAGGTATCATGAGGTCAAAAGGGCACTTTTTTACGCTTCTAGAGGTTAGGTCGTGTCAGGGAACAATTGTTTTATGTCCTACACCCTGGGGTAGAGGTCCGCACGGGTTGTTTTTTTCTATCACACACCCAACTGCTCCTGCAGGATTTCTGATTATACGGCCCGCTAATGCAGATGCACCATCCCACCGGCTCCTGTAGGGGTCTGATCATCCTCTGAGCACATTAGTAATACTAAATTCTGTGTGCCTGACCTGACAAGGAAACTGTGCGTAAAGCGTAATGACGTTTTCATGAGAAATGCTAACAGGGATGCTTAATAAGCCACATTTATAGGTGGTGATCTAAAACAATGTCATTAAAAGTAAAGAGTTAAGCTTCAGCTTGAGGCACAGTGAAGGTTAGAAGGGAAGAAGAGTATAGATCATATCTGGTTCTACTGGAATTTCCTCGACTCATATGATTTCCTAGAAGGCTGCATATAGTATCTTGGAAGACGGTGCATTTACATACAAGGTTAAGCCCAATAATAAACAGTTTCTCATATTTTCATATATGAAATTTCATCCTGTGGTGATAACAACGCTGACGGCACAAGAATGAATATGTCCCACGCCCGCCGCATTTGTGTTGGGTCCCTGTGTGATTTTTGGAATCCCACTGCAGCTCGGGGCGTCACTGAGACAGACAGTGCAGCTGGAACAAGCTCGACATCACTTATCTTCAAATGGAAGTGTCAAAGGCCCCAAGAGAGTCACTACTGCGCCTTGGGGGAGCAGAGAGCATGAGCGTGTCTTCAACTATGATTTAAAGTGGATCTTAACTGTCTGGGTTTGTCATAATTCTTTTAAGAAGTCAGAAAACACAAGAAAGTTACCCCTTCCATTGATGAATGTCCTACAGTCCAACTCCAAACGGTTCCCTACATCTTTAGGTTGTCAGGAAGGTGAGAAAGTAGCATTTTAAGGAATGTTTGCAGCAGAATTAAAAAGTACACTGTGGCTTTTATAATACATCCATGGTTTATACACAAGAGTAGCACTACCTGAAAAAGAGACAACTGTGCTGATAAGACAAGGGCTGAGGTATATGTATCTCCATTAAGAAGACGGCTTTTTAGCTGGCAGCTGGCACTTATGACTTGATGCAACTCTAGCTATAAATTTGATACATTTTCAGTCAACACCCACAGCTAGTTGAGAGCAGCCATTCCTATAATCTCAACAGACCAATCACAGGTGAAATGAGTCGTGAAGGATGATAGAGGATAGCCGGGTGACAGAACAGATGCTCCTCGTCTTACACTGGTTGTTGTCATGTGTATAGGAACATAAATTTAACCATCTGAAACCTGAACATGTTTTTTTTTTTGTTGTTGTTGTTTTTTAAAACACGAGAGGTCGACAAACAACTTCACAAGAAATAGCCCAAAAATTAGCAAGAAATTAGTAAAAGAAGTTTAAAAAAAGACCTCACGAAAAATCTGAAAATAAATAAATAAATGTTTTTTCTTTTTTCTGTAACATATATATAGTTTTCTGGACATTTTTTTCTCATTTTCGATAATATGTTATTATAAAGATAGGATCATTCAGATCATTTTTTGTCACCTTTTACCAATTTTTGGGTTTGTTTTGTTTTTGCAGGACATTTCTTACTAAGTTGCTCATTATGTTTTTCCCATGTTTTTGAAGGTTTCAGAGGTTCAAATGTGTGAAAGGCATCTGAACGCAGCACAACAAAACTGATGTTAATGCACGTGTTTAAGGCTTTAAGCTGCTCTAATCAATATTATTGTGTTAGCAATGGGTCAGTTGACTATGTGTTAATGTGACAGCAGTCATGAGTTGTGACTACAGCCCAGAGAATTATCCTTTGATTCTGTAGTTTCCCTCAGCTTTTTAGCATCTACCAGCTAAACATTTGGTTAAACAGCCTTAGGGCAGCTTGACTGTTATGATTCACTCCCACAGCTGCAGGTCCCTGACACTGGACACACCCCTCTCTCAAGTGCCACACCCAAAGCATCCCTATCCCCTGATTCCCACTGTTAACCCATGCTGCACTGTACCGCAACAGCTACCTCCCTCTCTTGCAAACCCTCTCTCAGCCCCTCCCCTCCTATCCAGCCCTTACTCTCATCCTGCCCCGCTCCAGTTCAGAACATAAACAGTGTCTTAATTCAAGAAATGGCACAGATCCAACTCGGTGTCTGGGGACCTGTGGAGAGCCCATTGAAGTGAATGTACTGACCTTAACCCAACCCCTACAGAGGAGAGGTCAATTATTCTACTGTATATGTTTAAACTAGCCAGACGTCTTAAGTGAGAATATTTAGCCTGACGCTGTGAGTTATCAAAACTTTGTATGTAAGGGGCAACCTATAGAAATGTGCTATGTGAGACGTGGGGTGGTGTGGGTGGAAAGATAAGTTGTCTGTATTGGGTGCTGTGGGCTGGAGATTCCCCCCATAATTCCTACCAGCCTTTGGCTCTGTTATTATATTGTGTGTGTTTTTATAAGTGCAACTGACAATCATCTTGAGCTCTGACCTAAAAATTATCTAGTCAAGTCATTACAGTGAAGTAGAATAAGGAATCTGAAAATGATCAAAGCGTTAGAATTTGCTGTAAGCACTGTAAAGTATGATATTACGCTAACAAACAGCACTAACCACTCATCAAAACTTCTGGTATTCCAGATAACTCTCAAATAATTCCAATTATGAACTTTCAGGCTTCTCAAATGAGCTTGCCAGAGTATAGGAGTGTACGTGGTTGTGTGTGTGGGCTGGCTGTTGTTTCTGCAGCAATGCAACACTGAAAGACGGGAGAGAGAGTCGAACAGAGCATCTCTGTCTTCTGTTTTAATCAGCAGATTAGATGGTAGTCACTCCTCACTGGATGTGCTTGTTGCACATGTTGATTAGTCATTAATTGGCAGCTTTCATTATTTGAGAGCAGCAGCGTAAAGTGGGGCTATAAGAGAGGGCCTGATGTCATGCCGGGGGAGGCTGAATAGCACCAGTCTATGAGAGAAAGGCCTTTTGGAAACATGGACAGTGCCTAATTGGATGAGGATTTCATTGGGCTGCTTGGGAGAACCAGTCTTATGCAATGGCATAGATGAATGGACGGAGCTTGGGAGCAATTGTGCTTGTGCACAAGTTGCCTGTAATGGTGGCCCCAGAGGGCTACGTTAGATGGATTCACCTTCTCATGACACCATCTTAACTACACCTGTTGGTTGCACATAACCTCTTCAAATGACTGATGCTGTATAAAACACAGAACTGTCACACCCGAGAAGTATAGTTCAGAGAAGTATAAAGCTGTCTTGTGGCTAGAGCTGCAATGATTAATTGGTAGGTCAATCAAAGGAAAATTAATCACCAACTATCTTAATAATCAATTTGCTTCAGTCATTTTTCAAGCAAAACATATCAAATATTTGCTCATTTCAAAAGTGAAAATTCACCATTATTCTTTGTGATTTATAAGAAGAATAAAGTCTTTGATTTTTTGGCTGTTGGTTAAACAAAAGAAGCAAACTGAAGATGTCACATTGGGTTCTAGGAAATTGTGATAAGCATTTTTCACAATTTTTTGACATTTTATAGACTAAACCATTAACCAATTAATAGTGAAACACTGGCCAATAATGAGAATAATCATTAGTTGCAGCCCTAGTTATGGTATGGCATCATTTTCATCTCTAACAAAAGGAAACATTACACCCAAATAAAACTGACCATGTAGGTAAAGCATTTAACTGGTATCAGAAAAGGAGTTTTATGTGACCACTTGTGGGGAAAGGGGAACAGGATTTACTCTTAGGAATGCTAACAAACTGACTGAAAAAAAAAATCATATTAAGAAGGACTTAACGAAAGTCCTATTCCTAAGTACCAAAGTACACCACTCTAAGCCCTGATCGCTTCTAAGTCTGGGTATAATACGAGAAAACCAGAGGGTGGAAAATGCAATTATGTACGATAAAAAATACATGCATACCGGGTCAGAAGTGCTACATTCAGAGCGTGAGAGGGAATCAGAGTGCGGTTTAGGGACAGTGCTATAATTCAAGAACAGATAAATGCCTGTATTGTTCTGAGGTTTCACACTGGGATTTTTTTCTGGGGGGAGAAAAGCTCTTTTTGTCTGTAATCGTATGGTACATCTACCAAAGCCAACTAACCGTGGTTTGTTTTGATTTTGCATTGCAGATTTCAGCTGGTACAGTGAGACACAGATCAACAGACAGAGACAGACAGAGATATGGGAGAGAACCTAGGAGAGAGAGGCGAGCCGAAGGAAGAGGGGGGCAGACAATGGGGCAGACAGATGGACAAAGAGACAAAGATAAACTGAGGGATGACAGACATCTAGAGATAAAAGCAAGAGAACATGAGAGCGGGGGTGAAAATAGTGTAGGACATATAAGAGATTTTTTTTTCTGACACATCGCCATGCATCCATACCACATTACCCACCCGAGCATGTGGTCCCTCAGGTGTTCAGTTACCTTCAGAATAAAGGCAACATTCTTGCCTCTCACGCAGGCTTGGGTTTCAGCCACATTTGGACCAACACCAGACAGTGAGAAACTCAATCCACTGTACACTTTGGTGGTTAGACAAGCAAGCATTGCATCACCTTCGGTCACATGTGGAAAGCGGTGAGAAACGGGTCCGTATAGGTCCATATTTACAGTATGGGGGAGGAGGAAGAATAATACCACAAAGTTTTTCCTCTGGCAAGAGTCTAGGTTCTTAGAAATGACTCGGTACAAGGCAGAACATGATTACTCGGTGGTTGAGATACCAAGTACATAAAACATTAATTGGGCTGTAATGTCAACAATAAGTGGTCCCATGAATCTTAGGGACTTTTAAGTTGTGGTTAAGGACCAATTTAAACAACCAAATGTAAAAGTTTGTAGCTTGTTTTAAGGCCAAACCCCAATGTAGAACATTTTAAGTGAAGAGCATCTAGAAATGATGCCTGATTATGCAAGAGAACAAACTTAACCTTTAGCCAAAAACAAATAGCAGTTCCTAACATTTCTGGATAACTTTTTGACCACTGACAGCCCAGCTGAGTCTTTTGGTACAGCTGGTAAAGTTGCTCCACTTTTAGATCCAGGCAGAGTCAGTCGACTGATATGAACTGTGCTGTGGTCCCCCAGCAGGCCTGGGTTAATGGTGTCATGACATCAGGGAGAGGGTATTAACAGTGTATAAGCCTAGACTAACCAGTGCTGAATGACTGCTGGCTGACGCAAGACCCAATGGAATGCTGCCTGGAGCACGACCACAGGCTCTTATACCACCAATACCAGCTAATAGGATATCTCTGCCGCTTTTCCCCACGGATGGCAGCTGAAACTATATGCATACAAGCAGAAGCACAAGGGGGGCTCTCCGACCTTATGTGCATTTGCAGATCAAGAAAAGTGCTTATGTTTAAAATGAGGCTCAGGTTTTAGTTATGCAACAAATCTCTGGGGTGATCCCTGCCAAGAACACAGTATTTCAATCAAAAACCAACGGAGCATGAGCAGCACAACCAAACGTGTTTTAGATTCTCAGGAGTTTCTAGAAAGACCAAACAGGTCCTACAGCGAGTTGAGTATAGCTTATTGTAAGTATAATTATGCGCAATATGTGCAGTCAGCAGCCTTTTGGCAGGCTGTCGTCTTGCAGAGTTCATGCCCCGTCATGCCTGTGCTTACTGAGCATGGACTTGAAATAGCAGAACTGGTGCTGAGGGGGTGAAAGAAACCGCAGCAAGAGCGGTTGCCATGTGCACAGAGATGTGACCACAACATAATTAAATGAAAGAAAGCAGGAAATAATGGGCAGGGGCAAGGAAGAGAAGAAATCCTCTTTGGCTTTGAATGGGAGAGTGTCAAAAAAATGACATGCTTGAAAAGACACAACTATAGCATGAAGCAGACTGTATGTAGCAGCAGCCACGTGATCAGACTACTGCATATTCAACCACACTTTAGAGGTTAACATGCAGAGGGCTGTGCATGTGTGCAGTATCCAAAGTACTGCAGTGTGGGTTGCCAAGTTGAGTGGAATATCAGTGGTTGGCCAGATCATGTGTTTTACTTCGGTGACTCCAGAAAGGTTGCTGACTGGGCTTTGCTTGCCTTCATTCTGATGGTATGTTAAGGGCTACATCTAAGACACAACACTGCATCTAAGTATACAGGGTTTTGATTAATCCAATAATAATGTGTACACTCAAAACCACCAGACACAATATCAAGACATGCTTACAGATTGGTTTTGTCCAGTATTTTCCTAATCACAGAGGTCCCACTAGGGCCAGTCAATATATTGACATTATATCAACATCATGATATGAGACTAGATATAGATTTTGTATAACATAATATAATACAGTAAAATGTTGTAATTTTCTGAGCTAACCAGACTGTTTTAGCTGTTGTATCAACATTATTTATGATTATTTATCAAAAATCACAATGTGTAAATATCGATAGAGATATTTGGACAAAAATATTGTGATATTTGATGTTACCTAGGGTCCAACAATATTTGTCTATATTGTCAGACCTTAGGTCCCACCTATGGAGATGGAAGATCAACATCTCTATCTTCATAGTTGACAAACCCCAAATTTTTTAACACTTGGGACGCACTGTTATCTAAAGATTTCAACAAGTTTGTCTCTTAAAAATGTACACTGACAGAACAGATTTGGGATGCATTACCAACAAAATCTCACCATGTGCATCAGTCCCTATGTGCACTTCCTTCCAGTCTAACCTCACATTCCCAGTGAGAGCCCTGATCTGCATTCAAAACACACGGGCCGACGTCGATAGTTCCCAGAAACAGAATCATAAATTTGGGTGGTTATGCAACCTTCTGCAGAGACCACATGCAGCCAATAAAGGAATTGATTTGGAATAGAGCCCAAATGACAGAGCTGATTAGGCTATCTATGAAGAGTTGCCTTGTCAAGACCTTTACACATAAAGCTAGATTAGATAAAGATCAGGCTCTCTCCCACTCACGTACCCTTTCTATTAGAGTTACCATCATTACACAGAGTTTCTCAAAGTAATCTATAACTGAGAGAAAATACTGTAATATTGAGTGGATACATAAGTTGTGGAAGGCTTTTAAAACAAACATCACAGTGAAACAATAAAGGAGTGGTGCACTACAGCTAGTACCAGTATGTTTACATGCACAGTTAAGTCGAGCTATGGTTACAGCTTGATAAGGCCATTTAATTGGACTAATGTCCTTGTCCCAGTATACAAGTACTTTGGGAGAACTAATTTTATTACTGGAAGTATGCCCTGCTCCCCCACGCTAGGTGGCAATGTGCCCCCTTTCGGCTATCTGCTATTGGACCTTCTTCCGATTGACCTATCACGTCACATGTCAAACAAGTTGGCAAACAGGAAACAAGTTGCATGTCGAATGGTAAAAACAAGGATAACTTTTCGTCACTGTACATTTCATACTCAACCCATGACTTTTTACCTTCTTCTAGTTTTGTTTTCTGCCCTTCTTCTTCTTCTTTTGTTTTTCTCAGCTTTCTTCTATGAATTTATGCACTTTGATTTCCAGGTCAAAGCCCAGCGTAGCAACTAGGAGTATGCGCAGAACACCTAGGCTAGTTCAAGTGCGGTTGAGGTGTATACATAACGGGGGGAAATTGATTTCCAAACTAATTGTCTCAGAGCGCTAGTCTGACTTTCAGAAATTCGATTTAGTAGATTGTAAGTCGGACTAACATTTATATGTATTGGGGGTCAAATTTTAGCCGGACTAAAATAATAATTCAACTTTTTCTAACATCATGTAAACAAACAGAGTGTGCTTTAACTGAATTTAGTAAAAACTTTAAGTTGAATGAGTTGGCCGGGGATTCGTAAAGATTTTTACATCAAGCAACCCACATCACGGAGCCCAATTTGATAAGACTTCCCAGCACACTCCCTGAGGGAGCGCTGTTATTGATGAAGTCCTGCAGACCTGCTTAACAAGTGCACTGATAACACTTTTTACAGTCAGCTCAGGAATAAAAAAAACTCTTCCGCTTACTGTGTTAAGGTATGGTGGCTCTGAAAACTGATTCAATTCCTCACTTTACTTAGTAGGGACCCCCTGGAGCCCATCCAAGGACCACATGGGGGACCTCAGAGCCAACTTTGGAAACCGCTGCAGAAGGGCTCCATGAGTATCCCTGGGAAAACGCCTCTTTCTCCCCCTCCCCACCCCCAAAGCAAATGCTGCCAAAAGGATAAGGCGATAAGGCGAGACTGGCGAAACTCTCACAGTTGAGTTGGGTTGGAGGGTGTGGGGGTCAGCGCGGGGAACTGGAGTCCTACTGGATAGAAAGTAGGCTTTGGGCCACTGTAGACTGCTGTTACGCAATCGTAAACAGGCAGGCTGTTGGGATCAAAATACTGTTCCCCAAGAGACAGCAGGACACAGTAAAGGTTGGGAAAGGTGCAGAAAAATGCACGAGATTCGGCAGCTTTTTGGTTCGCGCACTATAACCCGGAACAGGCTAACGGTGGGAATACAGTAAAGTGAATAAATGCAACAGCCCGCTCCGATGAATAAACTTGTTTTCAAACTTCAATGACTGGCTTGTCAGAGAGGAAGGCATGGACACAGGTCCCGCTGCACGCACATGTGTTCCGAAAACCCGCAAAACAGCGCGTGTCAACACGACAGCACGTTAAACTTTTATTACACGCTGCCCACACTCTCCGCGGACTTTTTTCACTATCCCCCCACGAGGAGCACGAGAGCAGCGTCTTCATCCGGTAACATGCACTCACCTTCCAGCCAGTTGAGGCAGGCTGCGACCCGCAGAGACAAACAAGCAGTGAAGAGATGAAGGGACAGTCGGCGGCGTTGGATCAGGACACGGTGGTCAACATTCCCGGACTGGACAGATAGACAGAGGCAAGAAGAAGAGATGGAGGAGGAGGAGGCGAAAACAGTGGCCGCAAAGACTGCAGGCAGCTCATCTCATGCGGCCGGGGAGGACACACACACATACACGTACGCGCATACAAACACACACACACACACACACACACACACACACACCACACGCTCGCAAACAACTCCTCCCCCCCCAGAGGAGGCCACGCCCATCACCGAGGGGTGATTAATGCGGCGTTCATGTCTTATGGGAATAAGGGCGTGTTCAGAGCACTCCGCTGTTTTTTGAAGAGCTGCATCACTGAGTGAGTGTGTGCTGTTCACAAAACACACAGAGGAGCTGTAGCCTGTCTGTATTTTAAAGTGAATCAAGACGAATAAAAGAGGGCGAAGTGTATAAATTGGCTTATACAATATTTTTACAAGCTTGTGAAGTCAAGCATCCTAGTATGGGATACTTTCGGTAGATTACTAAGAAAACCACCTAATATTGTACAGATTAACAGTGTTACTCTTATTACGTGCTATAGTTCTAGAATTTTATACAAAAAAATACATTGTTGAGTAAAATAATTCAGAAACTTTGGACCTTCAAAGATATGGACTATCTCGACTTCACTCCGATGCCATGTTTAGGTACTATGGGACAACTGGTAAGGTAAAATGGGACAGTCATGTTAGTTTGTTTTTACAGTGGTTAAATTAATTCATCATCAATTCATTAAAAAAATAATGTAGCCTGTGGCTATCCATTAAAATAAGTCATTTTTTTTCTGCCATGCTTTTCCTGTTATTTTGTTGCCTGTTTCCTGGGTGCGATATTGTCTACAATGGACATTCATTCATGTGTAACAATTATGACTAGTTTTGGAGTACTGTGGCTGACACGGAGTCACATCATATTTAATATTTTTTAAGAGACAAAACACTTAAAATGTCTGAAATGTGACAGGGTGGCACACATTAGCATCTCACATGTATGGAAAACACACTGAAGTTCTGCTGTCCCCCATCAGTCTTACAGATGTGAAATTA
Source organism: Plectropomus leopardus (assembly GCF_026936395.1). NCBI lineage: Eukaryota > Metazoa > Chordata > Actinopteri > Perciformes > Serranidae > Plectropomus > Plectropomus leopardus. The sequence goes on from NC_142186.1 coordinate 12,901,325, forward strand.
TCAGATTTATACATTTGGTGATGCTGATAATACTCATTTCCCCCTTAGTTTTAGAACAGCTTTTAATAAGATCCTAGAAACGCGTGATCAGCACGCTGCAATTCTAAAGTTAACATTTATTTTCCCGAACTTGCAGGTTAAAGGGACAGGCTACTTAAATGTACTTTGGAGTTAGTAGAGCCCGGCATAGTCGCCTGCGACTAAACTGTGTTCCACTTTATGTAAAGTGTCCTGACCCTGAGACCGTAGGTCGCATCGTCTTACTTTTTTCGGCAGTGTTAAGTTCCCGGCTGTGCCTTTCACGGGGACGTCTCCGCATCGTAGCTCTTTTAGAAGCCTGTCTATTCATCCCTGGAGAACGGGTGTTTTTACGGGATGTTGTTCAATAAATCCGTGATGACAGATCCGATATTGGGTGTCTTCCGTCCATATTTTAATCATATTTCGGTGATAAAAGAATAAAAGCATCGATGCTAAACGCCATATTGGTTTCCCACAGTTCCCCTCGAGAGAGGTCAGAGGTTTGTTTTGGTCTTGTCGTCCAATCGGAAGACCGACCGACGCTTTTGTATTCGCTTTCACTGCCATACGTCATCTGAAGCAAACTGCACTGTGATTGGTCTAATCCTGCTGTATCTATCGCTCTGTGTTATTGGCAGCGCCTCCTGCATTAGAATACACGCTGGTAGCCCCTACAATAATAATAATAATAATAATAATAATAATAATAATAATAATAATAATAATAATAATAATAATAATAATAATAATAATAATAATAATAATAATAATAATAATAATAATAATAATAATAATAATAACAATAATGAGACAAGGGTAGATCAGGAGACAGTGTAACAAGCAGCAGGGCCTCATATGGATGTAAACTCTGTGTTCACTGCAGGCAGATCAGACAGGAGGATCAGGGCCCTCTCTGAAGTGTCAGGAGTGTGATGTGGCCCTCTGTAGCATCACAGAGAGGAGCTGCTTAGCAGAATGGCACAGATAATGGGATACACAAACAACTGCAAAACAAAAAACGATAGTACTTTTTTTTGGAAAAGTGTGTCCACGTTTTGAACTATAATAGTTTTAATGTTTTTTTTTCACTTTCTGATTACCAGCACTTAGGAGAAAGGTTTTCTACAGCAAAAAAAGCTTGCATATAATACTTTTGGGTGATTTATCACTCAAGATCTGTACAATTCAATACAACTATTTGTACATTAAAGTGACATCACTGCAGCCTAAATATTTTTGATAGCCAAGGTTGTCCTGAAAAAAATGTAAATAACTTCATTGTGCCTTGAGAGACTGAGGTTTTAAGTGCATTATTACACAAAAAGTCCAGGCAAACCAAAACTAGGTAAAAACGGCTTAGGGCTCAGAGGGTTAAACCCCTTTTGATATTAATGAAATGGCATCGCACCTAACATAAGCAGCATTAATGGCTTGACTTTGATGTTTACCTTTGTCCAGGTTTAAGTTTTTATAAAGTTTTATTCACAGTTTGCCTTCATTTTATTGTGGAAGGACATGGAGGACAATGTGATTAAAGATGAATTGAACTTTAAGTTGGTTTCCTTTCTGCCTCATGAAGACTTGTGTGACACACTCAGAAGAATGCATGTACAGTAAATGTTTTCAGAACTGCGGTGATGTTTGTGTTAAGTTGTTCCAGCAAGAAGCAAAAGTTCTTGTATCTAAATGTCAGCGTTACAGATGATTAACTGAAAATACTTTACATGACTAAAATGGTAAACCAAGGTGGTAAAATATCGAAAATACTTTTATGGTGCACCATGCGACTAAAGTTAAGGACAACACTTTTAATTTAAAGCCCAGCTCCGACATGCAGTCACAAATATAAAAACTGTTAGCTGTGAGGTAATAAGAAATGTATATTGCACAACTGGGGGTCAAATCTCATTGCACCACAGTAACCTTCCAGGCACTGTTGTGTTTTTATCCTTCTGAGCCTTGTTAGGATATTGCATAAGACCTTCTGATATTATATGACTGACAGCAGCAGGTGTACATTCAGCTCATGTGTTATTGCAATTTAGACTGATCACCAGTTTAAAATACATGAGATTACTAAAATATTTAAGTGTGACATTCACTGAAGGCTTGACTTAAAGCCCACAGCACTGTCAGATAAAGCTCTGCCTCAGGCTGAACCGCCACCAAGGATTACCCAGCGTTCCCCTCATTTTTCAAACTGTGATATTTCTGACTTGGATACGCTTAAGTGATGAGAACACACCATGGGAGTCTCAAGTGCAAAAGGTCATCAGTCCTAAGATATGTGTATATGTCTAGATCAGGACAACAGGGGGCTCACACTGTGTGTCCCCTCACTGTGTAAACACACACTTAAAGAGCATTGTGCAATCATTGCACACCCTTACATACAAACACACAATATCATGTCACTCATATTCATGGTGCCTGCATGCAACAAAGCGTTTTTTCTGTAAGACTGGCACTGAGACATGAAACAAACACACATTATGTTGATTACTCCTCATCAGACATTCAGCATCAAACAGGCCTTTGTTGAAATTGATTGATCAGATACATAGTAGACTTCCCAACATCTGAAAACAAAGTCAAAACAAACCCCTGCTGGTAGTGGGTGTCGCTGTGTCCATCACTCATAAGTCAGTCAGTCAAGACTAACAAAGCTGTGTAATATAAGCCAAGGCAGTGGGGGAATGGCTTTCACCAAAGCGGTCTGCCTCAGGCCTTACATGTGAAACTGTTATGGCAACAAACTTACCCATGAGGTCGGTGAAGGCATAACCAAAGCCAAACCTAAATTAAATTATTTCTGCTGTATTATGTGGTGTGATCTTCTGGTAATTCTTGATTTGGAGGTTGTTTACGTTGGCGGTATGGTTAAAATGGTTTGGAACCATAACACAGGCACAAGCTCAAACTCAAACACACACACAACAAAAATATCACTCACACCAACACACACACACACACACACACACACACATACACAGAGACTAATCCACCCATTTGTACACACCCTTCAGAGATTTAGATTTAGAAATAAAGTGAGCATGAATTGTGACCCACAAATGAGCTTGTGGCCCTCTTTTTTTTTACACTTTCTTTGACCAATGCAACCAAAATTACAATTACGCACTCTCTGACTTATTCCATGGATAGAACATATTTAACATTCAATATCCCTGAAAACCTGGTCATAAAATTGGAGCAATTCATTCATGTTATCTGATAAAACATTTGCCCTCCAAAGAAGACAGGTATTTAAAATATGTGTTATGGTGGGTGAGCTGATAGAAAGTGCACCATTGCACACATGCTAGCAAATGAGATTAAAAGTGATGATTTTAACCGACAGATTTATGACTTCTTAGATTTCTCTACCGACACGTGTATCTACACCTTATATTTCCATGTGATTTTGCAATTAACGTGGATATTGTCACAATTCAATTGTTTCTGGGAGGAGTTGTAGGGGCACAATGACAAGTGTTTCAGGAATCAGGAATGCAGGTTAGGTTCTAGTTCTGTGAGAGTCATTTTGTGTGACCACACTGTGATGAGTCAGGGTCATGAGCTGCTGCCTGGAATAGTAGCTCATCTGTGGTGTGGCAAAGAGAGAGAGAGAGAGAGAGGTTGCAATATATTTCATGAGGACAGCAGGATGACCACAGTGCTGGGAATGGCACAGGTTTCCAGAGCAAGGTTCATACTACCATGTCTCCAATCTAGCTGCTACGTGGGAAGGAGAAAAAAAAGAAGGAAATTCTAATTATTGAATAGAGTTAAAATGCATGAATGTCAGCTGCAAGTCAGTTGTCACTTGATTGCAAAATTATTTATTGAATCAAAATTAGGGTAGACAAAAGAAAAAACTGTGCAACCTTCCCCCCAAAAAATAATGTGCACTTAAAACTTAAAAAGCAATAGCTTATAAAATGTTCACACTATCAGTGAAATACGTAGCTCTCTATCAAAGATTTCAATCAAATCTTTAAAGGCGATGATCTTTAGTTTACAAAATATACAATGCTACAACGTGCTGCAGGCTATTGCGTGTAGATGGAACCATCTAGCAGAAATGAAATAATCTCTCCTAAAAGAAAAATATCATGACAGCTCTTAAGGTTGTCACTCTCGGGGTAAAAACATACAACAATGAAAAGATTTTTTTTGAGTGTGTTTGAGTGAAACTAAATATGAATGAAAATAAATCTCTATTAAACTAGAACTTCAACTCCCTTTTTCAGAGTTATCTCACAATCCACAGCAGCAAGCATTTACACCTGAAATATGGATGCTCTAGGTTTGTCTTCATTCTACAGATGATTCAGCGTGGACATCCTGCTTTATCCATAATGATGTCATTTAATGACAGTGGTCCACTCTTTCTTTATCAACCATAACTACTCCATATTGTAAACTTCACCTGCAGTGGAGCAGAATGCAATACCACTTGCCTAAATCAAGGCCATAGATAATCTATAGTACAGCTTTCCTACAGCTGATGGTTTCTATTATATAGGCATTAAATATTGGTAGTGACTTTTTTATTAGTTAGCTAATCTTTTTGCTCATGGTGTCATCCACCATTAAGATACTACAATAACAGTGCTTCAAAAATGTTGAAATGTCAAAGAAAGGTTCATCTTAATTTTTCTGTTAAACAACAAAGGCACGGTCAGTCATATCGCTACTGTACAAGTTTCTGCACTGCACTGACCATGTATGACAAATTCTTCATACAGCAGCACAAATGAAGGTTAGAAGTTAAAACAGGAGTATATTGAGCTAAAAGGCACGAGTCAGTCACCGCCATCTTAGTCCTGCTTGATCCCAAGAACTGTAGAAGTTGGCATTATGGACCAGATCTGGATTAAAATACACTTTTACACACAAAAAAATCAACATTGTCAATGGATCCATCCATCATTTTCTTAAGTTTTCAGTTAACTAAATTTGTTAAACAAAAATGAAGTAGTAGCAAATCTGGAAACATTATCAGATCCAACTTATTGCACCCCATATAGAATTTTTACAGCAAACATCATATACATAACACTGACTGTGCAATAGTATAAGGCATCCATAACTTAACTGTGGTAAAAAAAAATAAAAGATTAAAAAAAAAGAAAAGAAAAAGGAAATAACATAACATAAACCTTTTAAATTTGCTTTCATTGGCACACATTTAGTACAATATTCCAGTTCAAACTGCTGAATTCAAGTACAGATGGCAAGATATGTTTAGGGACAGCGATATGTTATAAAGATGCACATAAACTTTTTCCAGCAAGCTATTATTAGAAGTTGACTGAGAGATCTGATATTATAAATGGAATTAACTGCAAACTTTTACCTGTCACACCTGTATAAAAACAGATGTTACAGGTTTTTGGCTACTAAGAGAGCCACAGTCCTCTTACACTTTAATCTAGTTTGTCTAGATGGCGTGTAGAAATCATTCTCATTTTATTCTGTGTCATGCATTAGATAAAGTTCCCCCGAAAACTTTCAAATTGCACTTACTCCAAATGTGACTCCAGTCTTCCCAAATGTCTGCTGCAAAAGCACAATGGCAAACACATACTAAAATTAATTAATAATAATGATAGTTAATGTAGTCCTTGCTGCTGTGATGTGGGCTTCCCCTCCTATTGCTGAGGGAGTGTTGAGGAGGTTGCTTGGATTGTTCCCAGTCTGCCATTCACTTGGACTGTCTTTGTGGGCACAGCGACCTAGTTAAAAGAGACACAACATGTCATGTTTGTAATTCTCTACTCTGGTAATGACAGGGGTAATAGTTCATGGCATGCTAGACAGAATATATCAGCTTCTGTGGTGTCTAACTGTTACTGAATACAGAAAAAACCTTAACTAAACAGATTTTATTATTTTTTGCCCTATCAAATCTGACAGGAATGTGGTCAAAACTTCTCCTAACACTACATATATTCTTTACTATTGTCTGATTTAAATGATAATAAGAAATTTTACACAGCTGCTGAACTGAGATTGAACTTCTTGAAAATATTCACACAGCGGTACAGTATGGCTGTCAGATGAGTCTGTGAACGTGTTACAATCTGCAATCCATTTCCAGTTTCCCGGCTGTTGCACTGCAGGAGAGCTTTGTTGTGCCAATAATGTCTTCCAACAAGGCAAGACGTGAGAAACCAGACCAGAGATATGAGAAGAAAAAGGCATACTGGTTCAAATCATATGGTTTGTTTTTTTTTTTTTTTTGTTGCTGACTGTGGCTTTCTTGCCTCTTTCAGCTCAGTCTCTGCATATTTTCCTGTCTGTCTCATTCTTTCTCCCCCTTTCTATTCTTAGATAAGAGTCTCTCTGGGTGACATTATGCCGTCTTGTGCATCATGACCAAATCAAATCATTAAGATATATTTATCACTGTGCCAACGCTAAATCTTAATCTGCAAAGGCTACCTTTGTTTTACTTTTAATTTTTTTCACCAGTTTATGTATTTTTCTCTTTTATGCAGACAGAAATGATGACACAGATAGATATTTGGAAGCCAGTAGCCTCTGATGCAATGTCCCAGCCTATAGGCTACGGTCTGACAATGATAAAGCCACTGGGGGCGACGGCCAATATTTCAGGAGATCCGGTGTAGCCGTTGTGTATTGCTAAGACTCTCTGTTCTGTGCACCATTAATTGTTTACAATATGATTAGCAGCTTAAGACAGGTCGATAAAACATTTAAGTTATCTCTATAGACAGATATCTGCATATGAATGAAAATAAATGCTTAACTGTCAAATTATAGCTAATGAGTTCTGAGACTGCATTTCAGCCAATGCATTTCACCTCTTTTGCTCTCAACACAAACTGTTTACCTGCAGGCAACTGAGGCATGCTCAAACATAGCATCAGTGCTACTCAGAATATGGTAACCAGAATGCTGGCATCATTGCCTGTGTATTCTTCCCACATATGCAGATATCTGCTTCTGGGGATTACCTCTGATGTAATTTGATCCAGCGGAAGGTGTGCAATATTTAAGTCTGTACCCTTTGCTGATTTTGAAGCAACTGTAGAATTGAAAATGCAGAGTGGATACGGGATGTCAGAGTGTTCTGCAACAACTTTCACTCTGGTGTAAAGAGATGGAGTGTTTTTGTGTTTTAGTACCTTTTTTAGCCTCTCAGCAGCAGATCCAGAGCGGATGGCCTCCAGCATAGCCTCCCTTGCCAAGGCAGGGTTCACGGGGGCGTTAGCACTTGGATATGTCACAGTGCTAGGCTTTCCCTGGGGCAAGGCAGGGGGAGGGGGTGGGGGTGCAATCAGGGGGGCTGGGGGTGGGGGGGGTGGGGGGGTAAAGACAGGAGGGGAAGTGCAAGTTAAGGAGGGAGAAGAGGGAGATGAGGGAGTGCTTGCACCTCTCTCCTCCTCCAAAGCCACCTTCCTGAACTTCTCAAGCTCATCAGCAGCCCCAGATTTGGTCTGTAGGACACAAAGAAGAGAAACAATGGTAACTCTAGAAACATAAACACAGGCAGGAGGCCAGCTGCTCTCACAAATGTACATTTGAACGCACACTCACGGCTGAACACACACAAGGACATCTACTAACAACCTATGACATGTACAGATGTAAATTATTTTCTGTTCAACTTTCTCTGCATTTCGTCTTTCTCACATTATATGATTTTATCTTGTTTTTTTTTGCATTGTACAGTTATCTAGTTCTCTTTTTTTATCCATTTTTTTTGAGACGTTTTTGAGTCAGATTTAGTCACGCAGCATTCCTGAGATTCCACTTCTGGTAAGGAACCTCCAGAATAGAACCGCAGATGTTTCGGCTCCAGCAGCACATTTTCTGCCCCTTTCATTCCACATGGGCTCTTACATGACAGCAAACCACAGCTCACAGTCCTCACAGAGGGATGGAAAAAGACACCCATGCCTGCATAACTTGGTTCATGCATGGTTCTTTGTGTTGCTAACTGGCTAACAACAAAGACAAACAGCTGAGAATTTACATACCCTATCAAACCAACTTCTTATGCTAAGTTTAATTGCAATTGCAAAATGTTTGTTCCCTTTTAAGTGCAGCAAGACAAAGAGTATACAGCCAAGCTAGCCGCTCTGTGAGACTGTATTAAATGATAGAGGCAGCGTGACAACATACTAACAATGACAAGGCTAACATGCTGATGTTTAGTAGGTCTAATGTTTATGTTCAGTATCTTAGTTGTGCATTTAGCATGCTAACATTTGCTACTGGAAATGTCAATGGTTTCACAGCACTTTGACCTGACAGTGGCGCTACAAGAAAAGTCAGCGTGTTGCCAAAGCCAGTCGGATTCATCCTCTAGGAACTTTGAATATCTCAACCAAATTCCATGGTTATCCATCCAATAGCTGTCAAGACAATTCTAACGAGACCATAAATGTCAGCCTCATTATGATGTTTATGGAAAAGGCACAGGATCAAAAAAGGGATTGGGATTCATCTTCCGGGGACTATGAATGTCTGTGCAAATGAAGTAGTTTGGCTTAAAAGAATAAGCACTTATTCGAGGATTCATGTGGACACATGTGACACATAAGGAGTCATTCAAGGAGCTGCCCAACCCCTTGATAATGACAGACATAGACTGATACAACGTAATTATCATTGACAGTATTTTACCTTCCGCAGTCTTCCGGAGCTGCTCTGGGCTCTAATGGCAGCCAGAAGTGCAGACCTCTCATTCTCCTCATCAACATAAGATGCTTTCTTCATGTTTCTGGGCTCAGAAGTGGTTATCTAATAATGAAATAAAGAGAGGAAAAATCAATAAACCTTTCTTGTTGTCCAGGCAACAGCATCATTCCCCGTTATAGAGTGTTTTTGGGGGAGTTCTTCCTTAGTTACTATGAGGGTCCAAGGACAGAGGGATGTCATATGCTGTAAAGCCCTCTGAGGCATATTGTGATTTGTGATAATGGGCTTTATAAATAAAACTAGACTGAAGTGAATTATCCTTAGCTGTCATTGTTAATTAAGAATGCATTTCTATTTCTGTTAGTTGGGTAAATGCTACCCCATAGTTTTCTTCCAGCTGGCACCATAATTGCTCTCATTCTCATCCATCCATACATCTATAAACTGTTCTGTGTTTATCTCACCTTTTTAAGCCTGTCCCTGCCTGCGCCTGTCTGGATTGCCTCCATCAGGCTGCCATGCAGAGATGTGTCTTTCTCAACAGATCTTGAGATCACTGGTCTGAACTTTTTAACTGGCCCAAATAATGTCACTGGCGGAGGCCCAGGGGGGACACCGGTGTCTGTCACTGTGACAGAAGGTTGTGGTTCTGCGTCAGGTGTCAGATGGGTGGCGTCTTTCGTCAAGTCCTTCGTGTTCTGAAGACAAGATGTAATGTATTAAGTATATGTATTTTACAGTAACAACACAGCTGTAAAAACTCTATTTTGAGACACACATACCATGAAATATTTTAAACAGGTTTTACTTACACTTGTCTGATCTTGACATACAGTCTTGGGGGCTGTGGGTGGTTTGGCAGATGAATGTGGAGGACTGCTTTGTGCAGGGCTGGGGCTGCTGAGCTGAATATGTTTAATATGATCGCTGTCATTATTGGCGATCGCATTTTTTTGGGTGGGGCCATTAGACTGAATGTGCTTATTCTTGGCTGTTTCTTTTTCCAGTGTATTAGAGCTTCCTTTGGTGAATCCAACACAACTTCCAAATCCTCCCCTGTCTGGTCTCATTTCTCCAAAATCTCTCTGGACATCTGAGACGTACTCTGGGAAGCTCATAGACCTTTTAGGACCAGGCGGGTTGGATTTAGAAGCAGAGTCATTCTCCTTATTATCTGACAAAGATGACTGGGAGGATTGGTGTGGATTCACTTTTATGGACCGACCTGATCTCTGGAAACCGATAGGAGCAGAGGACTCATGTACATTTGGGGTGAGGTTGGGTTTAAATGAGGTCTTTGGGGTGTATTTATTGATGGCAGACGCCACATATTGGCTTGAGGTTCGCCTGGACGGTTTGAGGAAGGATAGGTCTCTTTTCAGGTCTGGAAGAATAGGAGGGGGAAGGGCAGGTTTATTACTTGGCTGTTGAATGGTTTCGGACACTGGAATCTTGCTCTCCACCTCTATCTGCTCTTCTTTCGCAACATTAACGGCTCTCGCTGGTTCTTTTTCTTCTTTCACCACGTCTTTAGGCTGAGCTTTCTCTACATGTTTATCAAATAAGGTTTGCACCGTTTTCAGGTTCTCAGTGTCACTGCTCTTCAAAGTAGTTGCTGAGACTACAGTGGGAGTACTTTTCGGGCCATCTGTTCTCTCTTTAGCCTTATCAATGTGATCTTTGCTATGGAGCACAGAATTTTCTTGTCTCTCATTTGAGCTCCAAAAAGCTTTGGCTTTTCCAAGAAGAGGAGACCCCTCACTGGATTTAACTCCAGACTCTGATGAACCACCTACTCTGTTTTGGGAGATAACTCCTTTCACCATGTTTCCTTGATCATCAATCTTAATGGCACCGATAGTTAATTTGACAGATGGCTCTTCTGTAGCAGCGTGCAAGACAGAGGGTTTGGGAGGGACCACAGTGAAAGTTTTCATACCGAAGCGTGATGTGACGTTACGAGTGATTTTACCATGTGAAGTATTCTGGCTGGAGTTATTTTGGTAAAGTCTGTTCATCTCTTCATTTCTTTCTGAAGACACTGCACTCTGACTGGTTGTCTTCTTCTCTTGAAAAGACTGTGCGTTGCTTTTCACAGATTCAGGTTTGATCTCAGTTCTTTTGCTGAATTTCTGCATGTCAACACTAGATTTTGCCGCTGATGTTGCTTTTTGTTTATCCTCTTTCACACTGTTGGTGTCAGTGATGCTCGCCTTTTTGATTTTTGTCTCTAGCATCTTGTCTTCCTTTTTATCACTTTTAGACTTGTTCTCCTGCGACTTCCTATGCTGCTCAGGTTGAGACTTAGTATTTGTACTGATGCTTTTATTAGTGTCAGCAGCTGTACAAGCATTGTTGTTTTTGTTCTGTGGCTCCAAACTTGACTGGTCACATAAGCCTGGACCTAAGATGGGGTAAGAAAAAGTCAATATAAATAAAATGCATAGCTGTTTATTTTAACTGTATTATATCAATAACACCGAGCCTGTACCTTTGCTGCCAGCTGACTCAGTCCTGATCAGTGACTTTGTCTCATGTTGTACAATGTGATGTTCATAGTCCTCCAGTACTTCATCTATGGCTGTGACTGGCACATCCATGTCAACGACAGACACCGGCACATCATTACTGTCTGTAGACATGGTATAGGGGGTCTCCTTTGCTGAGACTAGATCTATGTGATCTGGAAAAGTGGCACAAATCAAGTTTAATAGGTTAGTAGGTAATACTTTGAGCACATTTTGATATTTAAGATGATATCTATTACTAATCAAATTCCCTTGGAACAGTCACTTTTGGTCAGAGTGGTCATATGAAATGTCTCAAACCCATTGTACTTCAAACTGCACATTTGTGAGATTACTTCAAGTATATGACAAATGACTTGACCTGTGCCATGGTCCCTCACCTGCAAGGTCTGCTTCAAAATCTGCCAGAGTCTGATGGAGCTGGGCTGTGAGCTCTGGGTCGTCTTCATATTGGTCTTTTAACCTTCCTGGCTTTGCCTGTGGGCTGATGTCATCGTGCCTGTGGATGGTAAATACAAAATGTGTGTTAAACGGCACACGCACACACATACATATAAAAACACATGAGAAGAGTGCTACTACTCCATTGCAAAAAATAAAGTGGCCCACAGGAGCAGCCATAACACAAAACTCGCCATGACACCATAACTCTTATTAACAGTCAACCAGTCACCACCTTACAGCTGTTATGAACTATTGTTACATCCGGCACCCTTACCATTACTACACTGCCTCTGCACCAAAAAGGCAAAATGCAGAAGGAAAATAAATGTTAGTTTTAAATATTTTGTGCTTGTTCAAAGTTGAGTTTCATTTTTATTGGAGCATGCTGGCTCTGAAACATGCAGCTGTAAAGATATTATTACCACAGTTTAAACTTCCTTTGCTCGCTTCAAGGGTTCAACAAAGCATTCTCATGACTTACTGGAAGATTAGCCATAACAAATTGCACCAAGAGGGCCAAACCAAATAGAATTTGTCTTCTAAGAGACTTGGATTGGTCCTCTTCTCGACGATTCTGAGAAAACCGGGTTATACTGCTTTCCTGGAATACTGAGGAGCCAGCAGAATCAGGCTCTGGATTCATAAAGTTTCTGTGAGTAAGAGCATCGATCCAGGATCCCTGGTCTGGGCACATTACCATACACATTTCACAACAACTTAAAAGGCAAAACGTGATCTGGGGCAGCCTTCATTTTCCACAAAAGCCTTTGAATGAGGGCCTAGAACCATAACTATAAAAGTCCAGCACTAAAGATTGAGGGTGCCAGCTTTGACTACTGCTCAAATAAAACACATGGTGGGAACTATTGGTTATTACTGCTGGCACAGTAAGAAAGTGTGGAAAGACTTCTATAGTTAGCTCAAACAGTGATGGATCAAACATCAGGTGAAAATGCAGGTGTCAAAACTAAACCTGATCTGCAAATGCAAGAATCTGAAGTAATCATTTTTATTATCTTCCCTGCCAGGAAACCAGGATCTATTAAAAATGGATTTTAACATAAAAGGTGACAGCAATGGGAAAGATTTTGGATAGGAGATAAGTAGGAGTCGGCAAAAAGCGAATAGTGGGAAGCATGAGGCCAAAAAGATGAATGAGTAAGGTAGACACTGTGAGTCATTTCTATTCTCTTGAGGGCAATGCAGCTCTCTTAATGTGCCTTACCATCTTAAATCAGACTTTCCATCATTTAAATGGGCAAATATCACAAATTAGGTAAAAATAGATACAAAGTATATGCCTGTCAACTTTCCTCCCTCACTCTTGTTTCCTCCCTCCTCCTTCTGTGACTTCCTCTCTACCTGTGTCTTGATCCCCAGGTGGCACATCCCTCATCGCTGTCGCTGGAATTGTCCCGCACTGGTCCTAGCATTCTCTCTGCTCCACCTCCGCTACTTCCATCCAGAGACAAACTCCCATCTGGGGATGTGGGCTGGGTGTCAGATGGAGAGCTGACCATGCCTGAGTCCTCGCCCTCTGCCATGCCCTCAGAGGCAGCGTAACCCTGGTCGGGTAGGCTGCTGCCACCACTGCTGCTGCCCAAGGATGCCGTCTCCTCCTCGGGTGTTGCAGTTTCTGGTTTCGGGCAACTGGCTGTGGAGCTTTGCATGGAGTGGAGCCAAGCTGAAAGAGGATAAAGATAAATCTTAGCATCAGTATTTAAAGAATGAAAGGGTTTCCAATGTGTTGTGTATGGTGAAAGTAAGGAAATGAGAATGGGCTTGTATTGGGGTAGAAAAGTTATTTTTACTCATGCCATGCATTAACTTCAAAAAGTTTTAGACGGACTTTGTTTTTCTAAAAATCCACAAACCTTAACACTTTTGATACCTGGGAAAACACTGAGAAAAAACAGCTTAAAAATCATGAAGACACTTGAAAAGAAGCATGCAGAGCAAGCAAGAAGATCAAGAGATGGGAGAAAAGAGGGGAAAAAAAACTAAGCAAGTGTTTACGTTAGTTTCAACATTCAATATGACACCACACACACACACACACAAACCAGAAAACACGAGCCAAATATACAAACACAACCCCGGAGCACAACCACTTGTGGCTTGATAAAACAACTTTAATGATGTGTGGGTGGACTAACTGTAAACAAACCCTTTTAATTAGATTTTTACAGTACTGTTTTAGGTTCCAGTGAAAGATAGTATTGCTTCGTACTCTCTCATCTCTTTAGTACAGTCATGCCCTGGTCAGTCCTGCGGGTTTTGGAGAACTTATTTGGTCTGTTACTGATCCCATTGAACTCTAGACCAAAAGAATTAAAATCAATGTACCATTTGTTAGGTTTTCAGCAGCTCAGACAGTGTGCACAGCACTGGGAACTCAACAGAGGATTCTTTAAAACGAGTTTAACAGTGAGTGACCTTGCTTGTAATACCAGGTGTTTGAGTGTGTGCATGCATGCTGGCATTCATTGTGTTCCAATATGTCTTTCTGTGTGTGTGTGTGTGTGTGTGTGTGTGTACTAGGCCAGTCAGTTTTGGGCCTGGTCCTAATGGTGTGGAGAGAACAGTCAGTTCCAGGAGATGTGGTGATGACTCACAGGGCTGTCCTCCCAGCTCCTTCCCAGCAACAGCTTAGTCATGCCAGCTACAGCCACAATCAGCACACACACACAAACACACACGCACGCACGCACACACACACACACACACACACACACACACACACACGCACGTGCACGTATACACACACTGTATTATGCACATATACACACACAGTATTATGCTCTCATACCTTTACAGACGTATATGCTTGCATTACGAACACACAAGTAAACATCCACACACAGTTTTAAAACTTCCAGTTCAATATGACCTCAGGCACATGCTTCAGTTAAAGCCAAACAAAAAGTGTCCCACGCAAATCAATACCGTGACGTGTTACTTGTCAAAATCCAACCACGGCATCCCGTGCACAAACCAAAAACCAAAGACCTTAAAGCTTGCTCAAGTCTTCAACTGTTTAATTGAAAAATAGCTTTCAAACATACATTCTGTGTTTCAATCACAACACTGATTGCCTTTATAGATAGGTTTGTGTTTATAAGCACAGGGTCAATGAGTGCACATCCCCTTATAAGGTCACACATTTGTACCATAACTCAATTGCTTAGAACTTGCAAAAGACAAATCATATTTTACATACATAAACTGAATAAAATCTGTGACACCACAATAGTTGCATTCATATGGTAACAGCACAAGTCATATGATAAACACAAGGGCTCCACTCTCTAAACACAGTCACCACACAAAAAGAGCATTTTGCTTAACATGAATCTAATAATATGGTGCTCAAAACTGTAAACAGCTTTCATGAAACAGTTTATGTTTTTCAGCCAAAGATCCAAATGATACCATTTTTTCTTTGAATCCCAAACACAGAATGTAACAAAAAAGGGTAGTTTAGGATCCCTACCCATCATATAAAATCAAGCTGTAAAGCATCTATGCAACTGTAAGGCTCTGCAATACAGAGTTCCTACACATTTTCCATTTCAAAATGTCTCTGTATATTTTTCAGACCATATTTGACATCGGAGTACAGAATAGGCATCTGAAAACATACATTTACCTACTCTAACTGTTAAAGCTACACTCCTATGCAAAAAGATGGACAACTTTCCATTGTCAAACATACTTACACTATTATCATATTCATAGTAATACTGTAATGTTTTTCATATCAATAAGAGGATAGAAAATAAGTTAAATAATTTAATTTTCAGGATCTGTGTAGCTGTTTTTATTCACTGTGTCCACTAAAACAATGATAAACACAGCCTTAAAGGTCTCCTCATACATTAAAGACAGAAGTCTTTTTACCTCTCTAATAAATGCAACACTTATTAACTCATGAATGATCAAACAAGCTAAATATTTGGTTATTTATGATGCTAATTATATGTGCAATTCAAAGATATTGCTTTAAAACTAATGTAGTCATGGATGTCTGGATTTGGTATAGTTATATGGCTGGCTTTTGACGACATCCATCTCCCTCTGGTCCACACTGTCTCACATATTGGTAAACATTTTGGCTGCTGGATGCCAAAGCTGCTCACTGAGCAGAATCGTTATTATTTTTAAGGTGGTATTGGAAGATAGAATAGATGTTGTGGAGATGTTCTGTGTATTATTATTATTGTTATTATTTCCCCTGGGGGCAATACTCTGGAAACACAGATATTTTTCCGTAATTTTTCAAATCTAGAAATTACTAAAATAATTCCATACTTTTCATACCTGACAAACGTCCTACAACAAATCAGTGTGTACCTCCATTCTCTTTTCTAAGTACACAGTTATGAGCTTCCCTTGGAAAGAGCTCTTTTATTTCATACACTCATCTTTAAAATACATGAGGCACAACTACCTAAAAACAACATGCCATTGAAAGATCATCCTGTCCACAGTATTGCCAAAGGCAGCATGCATTCAGGTCTCAGATTTCTAAACCAAGCCACAGCACCAAGCACAGAGAGAGAAACATACACTGTCCAACTATTGATCCAGATATCATGTCACCAAAATATTGGCGGATAGATATCGTATGGCCTTGCCTCATAGCCTCATTTGAGCGCGTCACTCATCAATCACGCTGTAACTGATACGTCCAGGATTTAGCTCATCTGTCACTGTATCGTCCTCTAACCACATTCTGTGTTCACTTTTAACTCAGCTCCGATCTCATGCATAATTGATAACAACCAGCAGATCAGGTTGAAATACAAAACCACCAACAGTATATACATACATTTGTAAAAAAGAAGAAGAAATTCAATGCAAAGGTTTAAGAGTGAAACTTAAGAGCACTTCTTGCTTTCACTTCATTTTGTGTCCTCATCAGGATGAAATCTAAACCATCACAAGGACAGATGCAATTAGGCTGCTGCAAAGTGGCTTCTGTGAGGCACTGTGACGCCAAGTCAAAGCAAGTGATAACATAAATGAAACCAATAAAATCATGATAGCAATGAGATCATGACAACATATACAAGAGTACAGAAGAAACAGTGGAAAATTTCTTAAAAAGAGTAGGAGGAGGAGGAGGTGAACATGAGAGGGAAGTCCAGCAGAAATAAGAGGAGACGACAAGAGGCAAAGGTAACGGATTGGATTGGGTTTTCGGATGACGGAAGGGTCAAGCCAGAGAGAGACTTCAGGAGTGTTTGGAGCGTAGACGCACAGGCCCACAGCAGTACACTATAAAGCAGGGTGCGGGGTTTTGGAGTGAAGAAAAGAACAGATGAGATTTAAGATAGATAGATCATGAACATCACATTTAGCGGGGATGGCACTGAAAACAGTATTCAGAGAAAAACCTGTAAG
This sequence comes from Plectropomus leopardus, assembly GCF_026936395.1. NCBI lineage: Eukaryota > Metazoa > Chordata > Actinopteri > Perciformes > Serranidae > Plectropomus > Plectropomus leopardus. Next base: position 12,918,397 of record NC_142186.1, read on the forward strand.
TGAAGGAAGAAATCGAAGACAGTAAGCAGTGAAATGAAAAACAATAACATACAAAGACACTAGAAGTGGCTTACATACAGTTCTCCTCTATTAGAAATCTAATATTCCCCTGTACAGTATAAATGCAACAAAAAGCCACTCCAGCTGATTGGAGCTGACCCCAGTCTTGACCTTTTGGACCCAGAAGAAATAACTAGGCTTGCAGGTTGACATTTATAGATATGAAGAACCTTGACCTCACATGGACCCAGTATCACTTAACAATTCAGCTGCCCAGGTCGTTGATGGAGAAATGGAAAGAATGTAAGGACTGAGTGCACACATGCGCAGAAAAAAAGATTTGGCAGAAAGGGGTAGTTACAAATACAAGCTCTGATTGGAACAACTGAAATAAACGTTAGAGAACCAGGAGAGCGGCTTCTAGGAAAGAAAAGAAGTGAAAGAGTGAAGGAAAAGGAGACGCAGTCCATCTGGAACCTACACTGGGGAGCTGCTTCCTCCACCTCCGTAAGACTCTGCAGGGAGCTGCTCTCTGTGGGCTCAATGGGAGGGGGGGGCAGGGTAGGGGGTGAGACAAGCTGTGGTGGCTCCTGGGCGGGGGAGCGACGAGGTTTGGGTGGCACCGGTCGATCAGCAGTTCCTGGAGGAGAAACAGCATGCAGGCAGGGAAGGCACTGATTGTCATGTTTGTAATAAAATGAAAGAAAGAAACATCTTACATGCAAACTTCTTATCAAACTCAATGTAGCACAGAAAACATTATGTAATCATCAACATCTTTGTGTTTTATTTATTCTGGCAACGTCTTCTGTGTTTTCGTGCTGCATTTTTTAGAGACTGCTTGTTATTCAAACAGTGGTTTCTTTATCCGCGGATTTTCTGGTGATGGAGTTTGAGTTTCTGTGGGCAGAACTCCTTCCTTTGTATGCTGAGCCATGGAGGTTATCATGGCTAGAGTGCTCTTAGCTACTCGTGTGTTTATAGTACATTCATTTGGAAGTTTTTTTTACCATTTCTCCTGTCGAATTTCAATATTTACTTGACTATTTTATGCAGTAGAGGGCCTAACCTTGGCAAGAAAAGTCTGTCAAATATCAGCTGAAGTTTCTAGAAGAGTGACAGCAACAACAGGCTCGTAGCTACATTTCAGCTCAGATAAATCCTGTTTCCTGTAAAAACTTAGATAACAATAAATGTGTGCCCAGAGCAGAACTGTTGCTTTATTTATTAGCTCTATGCTCAGGCCACTTTCCTACTTGTAATTCAAACACTCACAAATGCTTGTGAAACGTTAATACATTTTTGGAATTCATAGTCATTATGATATTGAGAATGAATACATTTTAAATCTGGCTGTTAAAGGGTTACTTTGTATTTTTCTTTTTCATCTGGACTCTATTTACCCATGCTGTTGTTTTCTAAGTGACTAATCACAACAACAAAATTTAAAATTGAGTGAGACCACTACAGCTGGCACCTGCTTATTTTTTGCCGCCAACAGACTCAGATAATTGTTCATAATGTCTGAGAAAGCAACCAGACTACCTTTCAATAAATAATTATTATATCATCATAAAAGAAACTTTGACAAAAACAAAATAAAGCTCACAGAAACGGTCTCAGTTCATCTTTCCATTGTTCTAACATTCACCAACTCTGATATGATTAAAATAAAGCCTTAATCGACCCAGTAAGATATGAAAATATGCTGACTCTTAACATGCTAAAATTACTATTTATCTTATGGAGTCTGGTGATTTTGGAAATGGCGATTTTGGGGGTGTTTGTAGTTAATCAAATCTTACTGTTTAACAAAAAGGTTCATCTCTGTAGGAATCCTATTTATAATATTGTTACACTGCAGCCTGAATTGCAGCTGCTGGCTGCAGTCCTCTTGCTCAATACTGGACTAATAAAAAAAAAAAAGTTTTTCCTTTCTGCCACTTCAATCAAAACTGCTTTGTAACTGAATGCCTAGGTTAAGAAAAACAAAATACAATAGCATTCATGAACTGTTAAGTTGCCAGAATGGCCAGAATAGCTGCAGGTGATGTCCATCAGTAATAGAAAGTAGCCTGAAGGTGAAATCAAAATGTTACACGTGATTATTACTTAAAAGGCAAGCCCACGCCCAAGTCATAACGAAACCAACTGAGTTAATTTAATGAAGTAATGTGGCTGTTAATGTAAAAGAGGCATAAAGAAAGGAAGTAAAGAGATGTGTAATATAGCAGACTATGATACACAAAGCACCAGAGACAGGTGACGCTAAAAGGAGTGTGGACTGATGAATGGGATAAAGTCAATCTGGATAACATATTGCATTGCAGGGGCAAAAGCACAATTACTATAAAACAGCACTGTTGAAATACAGCTACCTAAAAGTCCCTCTAAGACCAGTGATACATCAGCATGCTGTGTCTTAGTCAGCAGGTGCTGTCGATGTGCTAGTTTATCTGTTTACTCTGCTGTCGACAATAGGAAGGAACTGAAACAGCATGGAGGGCTGAGATGATAAACAACACCATCATAACCTTGACAGCTCCTGGAGCGCGCGCGCACACACACACACACACACACACACACACACACACACCCACACACACACACACACACACACACACACACACACACACACACACACACACACACACACACACACACACACACACACAGAGTTGACTCCTTTCCTGTAAAACCCTAAAATTGCCCTGATGCTAATCTTTCAACGAACTGTTTTTTTTCCTCACGTGTTTCTCATAAAGAAAGATCTGAATAAGCACACACGGACATACTCACTGCACTGATGCCTTCACTAAATAACAGTATGCTTAATGTCAACGCAGTCTCAAAAACACAAGCACTATATCATGTTGTCAGTATCAACCAGTGGAGGTTGCTTGACTAGATTTAACCACTTATTTACATTTGAGCCTGTCCTGCTTTAGAATTAGAGATCATCACAAAGCTTTCCCAAAGCAACAACATACAATTTACAGTGTGACACACATATCAAGTCTTGCTTAAATGAAACCTACAGAAGTGAAAGAGTAAATAAAACTAGTAAATGTACTCCCTGCATTTCCTCTCTGCCTATATTGGCATGATCGCACTGCCCTACACTGTACATGCAGGCTGTAGCTGTCTAGCCCTGATGTGTGAAGCAGCACTGCAAAATATGTTCTGTTCATGTATAACAAAGCACAGTTGTCAGATTGCACTGAAGAACATCCAGTTCATAGTTGCTGCATGTGAAAAGTTGATGTTGAGGTTGTGTGTAGGATACAAATGACTGTTTGCGAGAATGTGCCTTTCGTAATAAAACAATTTTTCACTACAAATACACATTTGAATTGGGGAATACTTTCTATCACATTGTAAAGTTAAAGCAAAAGAGAAGAGAGAAGGTGTTGCACTGTCAGCAGTGTCAGCAGAAAGGAAAAAGAGAAGAAGCTAGGTTTATAAATTTATTAATGATCCTCGTGCTGTCTCTTTTATCCTGACTAATGCAATAACCTCCTCATACTTCATCCTTTCTCTTGCTTTCATCCGCCTGTCCATCATTCTCCTCTCCTTAAACCCCTCTAGTCCCCTTGTTTCTACCTTGCTATGCTGTCATGCAGCTGCCAAAACCTTCCCATGCTCCTTTCTCTGAACTCTGTTCTGGTACCCTCACCTTTCTCATCCCCTTTTCTTAGGTCTACGGCTCTCTCATCTCTGCTCCTGTCAGACACCACCGCCCTCCGCTGCAATCTGACTTTGCTACGGAGAAAGATCTAGGTTATATAGAGATCAATACAAGGCCAGCTGAAGTTCAAGTAGATCCGGTTTAAATCTATGATGGCTCTGTCTGTCTTTGTATCTGCCAGCTTTGACGGTTTGTGTGAATGTCTGCATGCATATGAGAGAAATAGAGAGAGAGAGAAATAAAGAAGGGGTTGAGAAAGACAGAAAAAAGAAAGAAAGATAAGTAGAATGTGAGAGATTTATAAAGGCAGGCGTGAGACAAGGACTGTATTGTCTCATAGGCTGTGATGAAAACCAGCTCCACTAGTTCCTGTACTTCACCCATGATGCACGCACACATGCATGCACGCACGCACACATGCACGCTCGCTCGCACACACACAGCACACGCACGCACGCAGTGCACGCACACACAGTCTTTCACCAGGTAATATACGTCATTCTTAGGTTTCAGACATGTGACAGTTCACTTCTCCAGGGGAGAACTGCTTTGCTGCTTTCGAGGGAGAAAATGTCTTCAGACTGTTTCCCGTCTTTGACATACAGAGAGTGTTTACTATCACTGTGATCAACGGCAAGTTCATTTAATCTAAAATCTGTGCCAGGTGCTAGTTTTTGAGTGTCTGTTGTAACACTGTGTAGATATTTACCCATTGTGCTGTGTCTGTTGTTCTCAACTTCATCCAGTTTCAGGTTTATGGCCGACTCAGTCTCCGACCTGGAGCTGCTGGTCGAGGTTGCCTCTTGATTCAATTTGGCAGCTGTGCTGCTGGCCTTTTCCGATCCCTCCACCCTGCTGCTGAAGCTTTTCGTAGCAGGTTGGACGGGCACAGACCCACTCGCTGTGCTGCTGGTGAGGGTGCTGCAGTACGAAACAGCTTGGTCTAGGTCAGCGTCTGAGTCGTCAAGGCCATGGCTGAGGTCAGAGCTAGAATCCTGGACAGCTAGGCTGTCGGTGGTGCTGCTGCTTGGGGTCGGGGAATTGGCAGTTGGGGTGGCAGCGCACACAGGTGGAGGTTGTACTGCTGTTTTCGAGGGGACTGGTTTTACTGTTTGCATTACCACAATGGTAGCAGGGACAGTGTCTGACGGTGCAACCTTGCTACGAAAGGCTGGGGTAGGTGTTTCAGTAACATGGCTATCAGGGGTGGGAGCAGCAGAGGTTGAAGTGTGGCTGAGGCCTGGGGTGATGGAATCTGGGGTGGGTGGAGGGGCTGGAGCCTTTCTTTTCCTCTGCTGGCTTTCTGAGCCAAGGCCCATCTGATAGAAAATAAGTGGTAAAAAAGGAGAGAGACAGTAGAAAGTTAATTTATAAGAGCACCTTGTGTTTGTGCATGTGTGTGTGTGTGTGTGTGTGTGTGTGTGTGTGTGTGTGTGTGTGTGGTCTAACTATAAATCAGCCTGTCTACTATAACTGAAGTAGAGTTTACTACTGAGTAATTAAATCAAGTGCAGTTCTGGCAGGCATCTGAGTCTTCAAATCCATCAGAGTGCCAACATTCCTTTTAAATTATCCTACAAAACATATAAGGTCTGGCAGAGACATAGTTAATGTGACGCAGTAGTATTGCGACAGTACATCGTGATACTGTTTGTGTATTTTACTGCAGTGTTTCTCATAATATTTCGCAGGGACATTAAAGCACGATTCGCATGTAATGCTGTCTTGCTGTCTTGCTACTTGTAACACTGAACCATTGGTCACCTCAGGGGATAAAGCGACAGCTCAGTTATTAGCAAAATTATGTAATTTCTTGTGTGAAAACACAAAACAAAACCATTTAGACACTCTTGTCATGTTGCTCCTGGATCTCCAAACACTCTGTCAGTGCAGCTCAAACACAATTATTTGCAAGGTACAACTTGAGTCACTCAGCAAGAAGTCAATGATAGGGAAAAAGCGAAATGGCATCAAGTGAAATTTGGCTCAGTGGGAACAAGTAGTTCAACGGAAACCTGTCAACGGATATTTCATAACATTAAGATTGTTTTCTGTTTTTCATCATGATTGGGATGGTTGGAGTTTTGGGGTTTTTTTTACATTGAAGTCTGCTGGTGAGGAAGGAGAGAGAGAGAGAGAGAGAGGGAGAAAGAGAGAAAGGGGGGGAGGGTAAAACCATGAATCATCAACAAACTAAAAAATGGGAAATTATCTGTCTTATTCCATAGGGAGATGAGACCATTCACACCTGCCTGTGCAAGTTGATCTCACTCACTGTGAAGTCAGTTTTCTAAGAATTGATTTATAAGTGCCATTGGCAGGTTTCAACAGCATACATGTCCTTATTTCTAAGAAATCCCAATCACTGCTGCTGAGTTCAACTTTTCTTCACTCTGTAACTCTAAAGAGAGAACATGCCTGGAGCTGCATGTAGCGTTGCATCATGCAGCAGGACAAGTGAGAGATCAGGCCACCTTGCTTTCCTGCAGGCAAACTGGGTTCACACATGTGAACTCGATGAACTCTCTGCATGGCATGCTATGGAAATCCAAATGGGCCCCCAACTGGTTGTCTTTCTCTTCCTTGGTCTCCCGCTTCTCTCCCTCTCTGGCATTCATACATACATGAATACAGACATACCAGTGGATGTGGGCCAAAGTTGAAGCTGAAATGGATGACTGACTTGCCTATGAAGATAGATGTGTGTGTGTGTGTGTGTGTGTGTGTGTGTGTGTGTGTGTGTGTGTGTGTTTGTGTTTATGTATGTGTTCCCCTGCAGAGTGAAACATAAGACTGCAGCCAAGCCCTGCTATGAAAGGAAGAGAGCGGTGGCTTCGACTCACTCATGCACACACACTTTTCTATATGACGGTATGAGCACATATGCTCTCTGTGCACACACATGAGAAGGTGTATATCTTATATCTCAGTCTGAGTCAGGGTGTATGGATTAGGGAGTTGTTAAGGGTTGCAGGGTTAAGTGTGTGCTGCTCTCATGGTCTTATTGGCGCCATGACTGGGAACACAGCATGTACTTAAGATTGTTAGAGGCTAAAGCCAAGTCTCAAAACTGTATTATACCACATTCAAGGTCACACTATACATTAAGTTAAGCTGACTGTGTAATATGATTATGAAAACACTGTGTTTATGCGTGTTGTTTACCGATTTTATGTATTCAGCTGTTTTTTTAAATATGTTACACAAAAATAGAACAGTTGTATGTCACCCAGAAAGCTGTTTTTTAACAGCATGTATTGCTGCAAGCTAGAGACAAGATATGGCAACTTCTGCTCATGTCTCAAGTCAACCTCATGCCATGACATCACAAGTCAAGTCACAACAAAGAAAAGGATAACCAAAGTGTCAAGTGGATTCTCAAGTCCTGACGCCTTAAGTACAGTCAAGTCATGTTGCATCAGATCACAGGCAGAAACAATGTCAAATGAAATCAAGGCAAATCTGTGGAAGTGAGTGATGATTTCACTTTAGAGCTGTTTTTTTCACATTTTACTACTAAATAGAGTATAATGATTACAGATTGAAGTGAAGTGATAACTGTGAATACACAGAGATGCTTAACACCTCTTTTCACTCTCATTTACTGGTTTTAAAATGCATCAATTGTATAGTAGGTCAGCCATTGAAATGTTATTGAAAACTTCAGTTTGTTATCACAAGGAGCCAAATTCATGGATCATATATTAAATATCTGCAAGGCTCAAATAATCAAAGTCCTTTCTCACTGTTTATCCTGATAGACTCTTGCTACAAGAAACCCTCAACAAGTCACCAGAAGTCCATTTATTTCTGATGATGAATAAAGGATTTTGGGACATCATCAGCAACCATCTGATTACCTGGCATCTTTGTTAGCATGCCAATGTGATTTTGTTTGTTCTACAGGAACTCCACTAACGAGAGCAAGATAGAAAGCATGATGACAGCTGCTCTTTCCTTACCAGCTTTCCTGTGCTCTGCAGTGTTTTGTCTCATAAATGGTGCTTGGACAGAAGACTGCTTAGATCTATTATTGAGAGCAATGAGCTCTGTGGTTAAATGCTGTTGTTTTGTTTATTATTTCATGCTCACTTATATGTTAGTTAAAAATGTAGTTAAAAGAATGAAACAAATACATTGCAGACATTTTTTGGACAATTTGGACACGTAATCACTCACAACTGGTCAGGACAGAGCACCAACACCAATCAATGTACACATCCTCCACAAGCAGTTATCAACCAACATCCTAATTTGCTTGAACACCTTCTTATTTTTCTCTTCTTGTTTGGTTTTGTATAGCCTCTAATTGAATAATGACTGAGAAACAACAAAACATATGTGGACATGGGCATATTTTAAAGGGAATGCGACTTTATACAAAAGCACACAGAAGGCCATGCAAGGACATACTGGTGTGTCCATTAAATTTTCCACTCCATGGTTTGAGAGGCGAAGGGCCCCATGTTGGAGCATGTTGATCAGATAGGGCCACCCATGGAGGCTTCAACCTGGTGGCGTGACCACTCATCAGTTGTTTTGAAGGACTCTTGATGGGTGAGGGGCTTTGTTACAGGGCAACATTACAACGCTTATGTGGAATGTGAAATAGAGTATGTGTGTGCATGAGAGGGGGTTAAATGGTATATGTGTGTGCTTGTGCATGCAATCATACATGCGTGTGTGTGTGTTCACGGCTGTATGTGTACGTATGTGCGTGTCATTGATAATAATAGCAGCTGAACTGTCTCAGCACAGAGGGCACAGAGGTCAAAAACATCCTAACAGTAGGCTGGAAGACAGTTAGCGTGTTGTAGGATTATTGTGGGTCTGTATGTATTATAATGAACATGCGTGGGCATGTGGGATATATGATGAAAGGAGTTGTTATAAGTCCTAACAATGTGTGTGTGTGTGTGTGTAGGGGGTGGGCCTAGGGGGTGGGGGGAGTGGGGCTAGAAGCGTGGAAGAGGCTAGCTGAGGATAAGGAGACACATGGCTGACCCAGTTCCATTGTCGTCTACTTTGTCCTACTAACCCACTGAAATTTAATGTTTTGTTTAATGTTTAAAGTTTTAGGTAAGGTGTTAGAGGATCAGAGTAGAAATAGCAAGTTTTCACATTTTAATGTAATAATTTTGCTGTGACATATTACATGAGTGATTTATCAACCATCAAATCAAATTAAGATAGTGGATTCAGATAACACGTATTCGCCATGTGGATAACGAAGGGTATTATTCACTGATTGCTTTCTAATTATAATCCATTATAGATCAGTAATTACCTCTCTAGAACTGCAATACATCCTGACTGTGTGTGCCATAAATCCCCCCCCCCCACACACACACACACACACATTAAGATACAGCCAGTTGACACACACATACATAACTTCATTTGTTTGTCCCATCTGTCCTGCCTGGTTTCATACACAAGATGTTTTGACAGCTTCAAGTGCAAATAGATCCTGTCCTACATAGACAGCATGGCAGTGGGACGAGTTTCCCTATCCCAGGCCCCCACCTCACACTTTCACATCTTCAAGGTCAGTGTGTAAGAATAGAAAGCTTGTAGTGCCTACCTACTGTACACTTAAGTCTCCACAACCACAAGACCAAGCACACAACACAGGACACTTCCTGCAGTGATATGAACAGTATTAATGTTTTTAGTAGGCATCTGATGACAAAGGCCCTAATCAGTAACAGTATCAGTAAGTAAATTAGGTAGGAAAAAAGATTATGTATAATATTTAATTAATTACTGTAATTTTTGTCATCTGTGTTATTCCATTGCATCAGTCAACTTTACACCCACACTCCTCTGATGTTCAATACGCGGGGGTACAACAAACACACTGCAAAAGATCTAGTGTTAAAGGAATACTGCACCCCCATGTCTTCATGAAGAAAATTTTGTTTTTCTCACATGCCTTTAGTGAATAAACATCCAGAAACTGGAAAAAATCTTGATGGATTGAAGTCATAGTTGACCATGTTTAACAACGACAAAACAAAGTCAAAATGTCTGTTTATAAACTCTCACACACAACTCGTTCAGTATAATGCAAGTTTCATTTATCAAGTCCTATGCTCATTATTGTTATATTTAGTCTAATATTGTGTGACTTTGGTGAACCCAAACTAACCCTTTAAAACACCAAAGTCTCACAATAAGTCTCGCAATAAAACAAACAAAGTGACTGTGTTCAGTGAAATAAAATTACTGTTTTTGTCAATGGAGTTTGGCTTTGAAGAGAGTATAGATAAGTTTCACTATCTGTTCAGTTTCCATTAGAAAAAGCACCACTGCATAAATAAAACTTGGTTTATATCGCAAGAGTTGTGTGAGAGTTTGTAAATGGGTATTTATCAAGAATTTTCTCTATTCTTGGATTCTTTGTTCACTAATCTTGTTTATATTCATATTATGATCAGAATATAACATTTTATATTACATCTTTTTGTTGATTACATTGAGGGCTTTATATGAGTCGTATATATATGTACATTGCCATACTAACACCAGAGCACCTGCTGTTTTCAGCGATAGAACCAATTAACAAAAACAGCAGCTCTATGGGAAAGATGAAGAAGAAGCACGAGAGGTGAACAGAGGAAGGACTGCCTGTTTGCCCTTGCAGCAGTAGACTCCTTTTGTGCTTTCTTCCATACTGAATACATGCAGAGATACACTGGAGCCTTGTGGCATATGGATAAAAATCCTTCTCAACATAATTCCAGACCTCTACTGATGTCTTACATCAGGAACACCAGAGTTACCTTCCTTCTCTCCGTCTTTGCACTGATTTTCTTACTTTTACCCTCCCTTATTTTCTCTCTTGTTCACACAGATTCTTATCTGAACAAGGCTAAGCCTTTCTAACCACATAATGCAACAGGGACTAACAGCGATGACACCCAACAGCTGACCGTCTTTGTTGATGTTGTAAAGGGGGCCATGAATTCATTGGATGGAGCTGTGACCAGTCAACAAGTGTTGTAAAAGAGACAGAACAGAGGGTGTGCAGCAGAGGAAAGCCACATATCATGGGGGGACAAAATATTGAAAGAAAAAAGAGACAGATGGGTAGCAAAACAAAGACAAAAAAAGGAAGGAAAAAGAAAGAAAACCTTTACAGGAGCACTCGTTACTGAATACAGATGCAGTAGCAATGTGTGTTTTGTCTGGTTGATTGAACCAGAGCTGTGCATTAGAGCAGATTAAAGTTAGCTACCATTGTAGACAATTACAGGACTGATGGATGGCTGTGAAAAACAAGCCTCCCTCTGCTGCCAACTCTCTACTTTCACAAAGTGACAGATCATCAGGAAGAAAAACGTAGCCAGCTCGATCAATCAAGAAGCCACACAGACAGGCAGGAATGCAGCACCTACAAAAACAAATTCATGCAACACAGAATACTGTGGGGACAGTATCGGGCAGAAAGATCCGGCCAGCATATTGTTTAACACACATGTACAACTGACTACAATGCATGCACAACACACATACATCCTGACAACAGCTGTAACAACACAAAAACATCTAGTTTAGACCAAACAGAAAGATTAAGAAGTAAACACCGTCCTCTTAGAGAACTGCAAACTGCCATAATTAAGAGCTTATCAACAATCAATCACATAACAATGTCAGAGCTATCTTAGGCAACCCTTTGTCAGATCTGACAGCTGGAATTCCCTGTAGACCAAGATTTCCCTTGTAATATCATACAGTTGCAACAGTGTTTCTGCTATCATGGTCCACTGATGTTCTTCCAACTGAAAGACAGTCATCAATTTTTAATTCCCACCTCAGGATTCACTCGCCTCAGCTAACAGATGTGGTGTAAATTATGACTTTCTCCAAATGTCTTTCCTCTCCTCTCTGGCTGGAGTCAACCTTCCCTAGCTTTTCACATGAAACTCTGCATAGAAATAGAAATGGTTTTGTTTTATATTGAACCATGCTTGATTGGCTATCAAAAATCCCCTTAAGGCATGTTTTTAAGCAAGCCATACTTACATTTAATGTCTATGTTTTAAATTTTGTTTAACATGGTTTTCACACATAAAAAGTAAAAAAAGGGGGCTTGAACCAGATCTATCTTGAGAAATTCTGGATCTTGCCACTGTTGGAGCAAGGTCTTTGCTTTCATTCTCTGCTTTCTACAGCACTGGTACAGCACTAAAAGCAAGTGTGGAGATGGATATGGCTATGTGAGATTAGGGCTAGGTAGACCAATCAAGATGGCAAACATTATCATTAAAGCATGGGTGCTCAACTTTTTGTAACTAAAGGCCTATTTCTGACCCGAAAAAAGACCACATGATCTAAAGACCGGCTTCCCAAAAACCGAGAAAAAAATGTAGCACAGAAAAAAAAAAGTGTTATGCTTCTATCAGCTGCAATGACCCATATAAATATGCTACTTACATATTTAAACTCACCTATCACTACCTTCCATTATTAATGTAAAGTTAATGTACTCAGGGTCATATTTTCTCACTCTGCGCTTACCTCTCATGTAACCTTTTCATTTTAAAAAGCCAACCCATTTTGTGTGACTGCATCCAATGGAACATTAGCTAGTTAACTGTGGCAAAAACAGTGGTCTCTCCCTTATGATGAGTGTGATGATACTCAAATGCAACTGGTTATTTAGAATTATACATTTTAATCTGACATGTTTTCATTTCTGTGAATTTTTTGAGCACATCTATATATAAAATTACAGAAAGTAAGCTTTGTTATTCACCCCCAAAAAAGTACCATCACGGCTCACTAGATGGCGGTCTGAGGCCCACTGTTGAAGAATAGCTGTGTAAGAGGAAACTATGAAGAATGCATGAAATGCAGTTTCAAACATGTTTGAAACTGCATTTCATGTATTAGACAGGATCTGGCTCTCATATTAGTGACGAATCTAATCCAGTTTGCCAGGTGGTGCATTTGAATCTCAGATTTTAGAGAGATGCACACGTATCGCCCCCTTCAGTAGAAAACATTTTTCTACTGACAAACTTTGCACAAATAAAAGTCAGTAAAATCACAATCATTTTAGGGGACATGAACAAAAGAAAACACACTTTTGAGTGTAGGGGACCTTTAAAGGTTGTTCCAGGTCTACATACATGTATGCTGCCAATCACCTAATTTCTTGGCTGACCGGGGAGATCACTTCATTATAAGTCTGGTGAGAAATGCAGAAAGCCTTGTCACTTGCTGTTCCCTGTTTAAAACACCTGTTAAAATGTGCTTTGGCAATACTGTTTGATTATGGTCATACCAATAAAGCCTCCTTGAACTGAATGGAAATTGCAGAGGAGTTCAAAAATGTGAGTAAAAGTAAAAAATGGGAGCAAAGAAAGTGCAATAAAAAAACTGAAAGTTTGTATTTAGTTGCAGGTAATCCATTTTAGAACACTGGTAAACTTTTCTTACAGACAGCCTGCTTACTGCCGCTGATCTTATTACTCCTTCACCTTCTGCTCTTTAATGCTACTCGTCCTTTGTTGAACTTTTCCCCTGTCGTGTTCTGCTGCAAGGTGAGGGTGGTGCTAAGGGCATGCCAACCAGATTTCACGCTATACTGCTTTCTGGAAATATGATCCCATAGCTTATACATTGTTAATGTTGCACAACCCAAATACATGCACCTTTCTAAGACCTGATGCTACTTCACTTTGACTTTCTGTCTCTCTCTGTGACCCTTTAGGTCACTCAGTTTCTCTCTTTTATTCTGTCTTTATCCACTCTCTCATTCTTTGCTTCAGTTGCTCTGTCTTTATCTCTCAGTCTGCCTGCACACACAACACACATGGGCACAAATGCACTTACTCAAGAAGCACCTTCTGTTACTGTGCAGTGAAGCAGAAAGCTCAGAATTTCTCTGAACTCCTTTATCACAAGAGGCAATGTAGACATGGCTTGCTTTCCAAACCACAATAACAGATTGCCTATCACTGCTGGAAAAAAACACCCCAAAAAACAAAGTTGTGTTTCTCCGAACTCAATGTTCCAAAACATAATTTAATTCAGTGCTGCTCTCATAAAGACAGTCACAGATTGTTGATTGTTAGGCTAAGGAAACTAAACTGTAAACTTCTCGGCCTCCATGATGACTCCAGCATGTGAAAACATTTGATTCTGCTGCAGTCGAAGAAGATGGCTTAACACTCTTCCTGGAATACTGCGTCATCTGTTTTTAGTGCTGTTGCTATTCCCATTCTCACTAATGCATATAGCAATTTGTCCCTCAGACCCGAAAAAGGTCAAACATCTTCTTTCATTATTGTAAATGAAAGAAGAATTGTAAATTGAAAAGTTAAAGTATTTCTTTCAACACCCTGAAAACAATCCATATTGTGAATGAAAGACATGAAAGATAACATAAAACACTGTTAATGGTCACTCACACTGGTTAGTAAAAATATACCTGAGAAACAATGTGCTATTGACAATCTGTATCAATTTTTACAAAACTTATCCTACAAACATCCCCTTTCTTTCAACTTTCAAAAAAGTCATTGCACTGGCATTTCTGCTTAAGACAAGCTGTATGCGACCTCCAGAGCACATCAAAGTTTCAGAGTCGGAGCTGAGATTGCCTGCACATGGCTCTCAACATGGAGGTGGCTGTGATGGTGGCTAATAACTAACGGTGCTAACAGCACCAACAGTGATAACAATGGCAACAATGCTGACAGAGCCAACAGTGTTATTCTAGGATAGAAACAGGGGGTGGGCATTAGCATTTTCAGAAGCAATGTTGTCACCTTTACCCCCAGTAACGAACTGTAACCACCATGTTAGTGCAGTGAAGAGTGGTGGCAGTTAGCCAGTAGGATACACTTACAGGGACTCAGATACACTAATGTACAATCGGACCATCTACCACAAAAACAAAAAGGGAAGCTCAGATTTCAAAACACACAGCGTGATTTCATTACATGCTCAGGGCACCATTACTCCTCTTTAGAAACAGGAATCAAGGGCTGGTTCCAGTTGTGAACCTTTTCCAAATTGAACAATCCATCAAAATCATACAGAGGCAAGCTCATCAATTCCTTTTATCAATGCTGGTATGTTTTTTTTCTGACAGCTGTGTGTAGCAAGACAATAAGTCATGCATCTGTACTGCTTAAAAAACTTGCAACAAGAAAAAGTCACTGCGTAGTGGAAGAAACGGTCCAAAAGTGGCTTGATTTCACTAAGAAAGATGACAACAGAGCTGCTTATAATATCTCTAAAATTGTAATTTTAAGTCAGGATGGAAACGAAGTCAGCTATAGCCAGCTATATGCTGAAACATTGTTCCACACAATATGGGCTTGAATTCCAGGAATGCTATGTGTTTGTCACTCTTCCTATGAGTTCAACTGCTTCCCAACTAAGCATCGCCTCTGTTACCAAGGGTAAATATCCAATATTATAGTAATATTAGTGCCACACAGGCAGTATTAGCAGATTCTGACTGAGACAATGGGTAAACAGTGGCAATTTTGCACATGTGGATCATCTGTCTGCCTTTTATCTGTTTGTTTCTACACTGTGTTAAGACTAAGAAGCAATAAAACAGTTGTGTTGACACCTGGTAGGCCTCTTTTTCAACACAGAAAATTCATCAGGAAACAATAAGGGAATTTATAAAGAACTGGACCAATGGCAATAATGGCATTGGTATCAGTACCACTGATTCTTGTATGTCTAATATAAATAGACACCAACATACAATAGTGTAAGCCCAAACAAGAACATCCATAATAATGCATAAGTTAAACTTAGAGTTATGTTTCAGGTATTTGGTTCATCCAAACAAATTGGAAAAATTAAATCAAACATAAATTTTGCTTCAATTCACAAACATTCGAAAAGCAAAAGCAAAGAATACAAGGGATAGAGCCACACTGAAATGTTACATAAAAAACAACACGTTCACTTATCCTAAACTGATCATTTGAGATACACACAAAGGAAGTAAATCTTGCCCAAAATGTGGCCATGAATACAACAGTTTCCACAGTCGACTGTAGAGAGAATCTGGCCTGCTTAATTTTGTCAATGATATTAATCTAACTATGTTCCTACTACAGTTTAAATGACCTCCCTTACTCATCTCTGCTTTCCCAAAGTCTATTAGAAGCATTTAGCTTCATTATAACGATCTCATCATCTTTATATCTTATAGTATAATGTCAATGTCTATTACTGTGTCTTGTAAGTCACAATTAGTTGACTACCTAAGCTTGTTCTGCTCAGAGGGAGGTCTGTAATGAGGACAGCCATCATAGAGAGCTGTCCTCAAATGACTGGCTATCATGTGCCTAATCCCCCTCTATCTTAAACAGGAACACACATTCTCGTACTTTATAAACAAATAGTATCTCCATAAGTTGGGGTAGACTCTATCACAGACCTGCAAGCACAACAGAATAGAGAAAGTGTTTTTAGTGCATGATACACCTGAGTGAGCAAAATTCAACAAATTAATTTGGTGACCAATTGCGTGGGAGGAGAGCTTAACTTCCAGTCCATGACTTGTGGACAAACCTGCATCTGACCTATTATGTTTGAAAAGGATAGCGTGACATCTGCTCTGGCTGGAGCTTAAACTTTTTGAAGATGATGTGCTCCGTTACTTACAAGAAAAATGTTTCCCAGTGTAGCCTAATATTGCCTCCAGCAGCTACAATACCAAATTTCATGTAAACGTGAAAGTACAACTTGGATTCTGATTGTGATGTGATTTGTTTTGACGTGTACAATTGTTTCACAGATCCAAGTCATGCAGATCCCTTTAATGCCAATGCCCCTGAGAAATTGTCCTGACAAGACCTGGCTGCAATGACTCCCTTCACTGTCATGAAACTAAATCCTTTTTAATCACATTCAGACAACAAACACAGGCCAGGCATGCTGCTAATCTTGAACACCTCACACCTCCATGGTGTCCTCAGATGACACCAGCTATAATCACATTTACTCTCCTTATATAAGAGTATCAACCAATCATTCAATCATTGAAACTTTACATAAAAAAAAATGCACATAAAATTAAGTTCCACTTTTAACAGACTTGGATACACGTGACGAGAAAATTCTGTCAGTCTGTTGACCTCAGACTGAACTGTTGATAAGACCAACAGAACACATCGACAGCCTGTCTTCAATCTCTCTGCTCAAAAAACAACCCTTGTAAACAGAGTGGTGAAACATGAGAGGTGTCCTGCAATGAAGTATGACCTTGCAATGAGTGGACGACGTGCATGAATATACATGAGACTTAGTGTTTGGGCAGGGTAACAGTTCAGAGAAGGCATAAGAGCAGGATGGAGAAATCTATTATTAGACCAGTCATCGAGTCCTCAGATGACCTTCCTAACTCCTGTTCTGTGAAGCTGCCCTTGTGACTCCCAGTGGTGTCTCAGTATCTCAGCTCTGGTGTCATAACTCAGTCTGACTGGGGGACAGATAAGTGACTGTCTCACTCTGCACAACAACAATACTAAATCACAGTACTAAATAATTACAGCATGTATAAGTAGCTTCTTCATAGAGCCGCAATTCAGAGCAAAAACAACAATCATCTAATAACTGATTTGAAATAAATTACATAAAAAACGGACACATGCAGGATTTTAGCAGACAATGAAAACTAGACGTATTTATACTTTTTTAAATGATCTACTGGCAGCTAAATAATTGTTAAATTTACTAAAGTTCAATGGACAGATAATGTAATATTTTGGTTTAGCTCAACTCTGTCTAGTGGGGCGCCTGGTGGCTCAGTGGATGGAGTTGCGCCCCATGTGCAGAGGCTGTGTCCTCGCCGCAGCAACCGCGGGTTCAAGTCCGGCCTCGGCCCTTTGCTGTGTGTCTCCCCCTTTCTCTCTCTACCCCTTTTCACACTCACGCTGTCCTATCCATTAAAGGCAATAAAAGCCCAAAAATATAATCTTAGAACTCTGTCTAGTTAGATTTACCCAAATTAGATTATCTGTTGGGATATACTTGGACTGAAGCAAATTATGACCCATGTGCTTTTGCTGCATTATTCAACTACAGTCCATCGTAGTTGTTTGAAATGCTTAACTTATGACTATTTTTTACTAAGAACATGAGACATTGTAAATCAGGGTTGTGTTTGTGCATTCATTAACTTTCTATTCTCTTCATACATTTCTCAGAAATGTTTTCTGCTCTTTCACTCCCAGTTCAGTTCAGTTAATTAAGCTAAAGAGGGAAACAACACTCTCCATGCCATCCTGCAAGCAAAAAGTCCTCTCAATAACATCCAGCATGAACACTAGCTCCTCCAAAATAACAAAATGTATTATCAGAGGGGGAGAGGAAGGATGTTGGTTGCTTAACAACATTTCCCAGCATGCCGCCATAACACTGTAATGAGACTGCAGGGAGCTGTTGCTCTAATGCAGACGATACAGGTTGCTGTGACCGTGACAAGCTGAATCTAAGGCCAAAACATTGACAGATTACAAGGATGTACTACTTCAGGTCAGTCCAGGATTTCAATATTTTACAAAATAGGACAGTTTCTTAGATGAACAAAATGGGTTATGTCATCATTAAAATCCCAAATATAAACTATTTTTTGGAATTTCTGTGCATGCAGTCAGTCTTCAGACAATCATTAATCCAATGCATTTTTACATGCGTGAGATGGTGAGATTTTGTGTTTGTCATATAGGTATTAATTACCACAATGGGTATGTATTGTAGGTTTTACAATGGAGACAAAAAGTGACTATTTAGAACAAAGTTTTATGTAATGATGTTAAAAAAATGATCCATTATTATTGGAAGTTATCCACGAAGGCTATGTTTTCAAGTTAGAATACATCATACCATGAGCATTTTTTAAACTTACATGCACAAATTCTAAAAAGCTCTTTCATCCCCTCACCTGATAGCCCTCAAAGCTAGTGTGTCCAACGGTGGGGGTTGGAGCCCCAGGTAGTGCTGGGGCCCTCCTTTTCTTGGTCTCAGCCTTAGGAGACATCCTGTTTATGTTCATGGCCGACTGAGACTGGCCCAAGGTGCTGGGCCGATCCTCTACGCTGGGGACCCCTGACGCAGTGGACAGACCCTGTGGGTGATGTCAAAAATAAAGAGGTTGAGACTAGATTTACAAATGTGTATGTGAGTTTATGAAAGCTTTTAGGACATTTTCATACTCTGTTAATTGTTTTCTTGATTAACTGATTAGTTGTTTGGTCTATAGAATGCCAGAAAATGTGTTTCCTCAAGCCCAAGATGAGGCCCTCCAATGTCTTGCTTTGTCCAAAACCTGATATAACTGATATTCATTTTTTTTTGTCATAGACAAGTAAAGGAACCACAAAATGTTCACAACTAAGAATCTCAAATGAAGAAGAATAGTAATGAGTTTACTGTCTCCAAGGCCTGGCCTTACTGATCTCTGCCTCTCCAAAGGCCATTCAAAGTATTTAGCTGTCTTATACCAACGTCATCGTACTTATAGACTATATTATGATGTCAATGTCTATTACTGTGTCTTGTATATACAGTATATATATATATATATATATATGTTACTATTGGTACTATACCTTAAAGACATGATAAAATATACTAACTAACTAACTACCACTAACAATGCCAGGACTCATATAATCGACAGTGAGTTTTTTTGGGGTTGATGTTATCATTAAACTGAATTACAAATGTGTATTCTGTATCTTAATTAATTTTTGAATGGACAGGGAGATCCCCACTCCCCTTATCCCTTAATTTAAGTGTAGTCAGGTTAAAATATTATAAACATGTCCACATACTCATACTACACATTCAACTGATACCCACTGTAGTCCTTTCTCCAGTCACAACAATTATTGCAACATTTATTTGACCATGTTAAAAGTTCAACCCAATTTTCAAAGGGTGGCTGCTCCTGACCAAAGCACTGGAACAAAAAATGGTTCTCAATAACTGATCAAAGAGAGCCCAAAGTGCTCCTGAAAATCTGAATCTCCCCGTGGCTCAGCTTGGTACAGAGCCTTGGAACAACAGGGGTAACCAAACCATGACTCACACGGCCATGATCTAGAAAAAACACTGTGTTTAAAAGCAGATTAATTGATGCATTCAGACAATGTCTGGATACAGCATAAAAGCAGAGCAAAACGGAACATAAAGTTCAGGTCATTAGAATTAATTGGACCCAAGGTTAGAACATCTCACAGTGGGGAGGGATGGGAAAAGAACAGTTCTCAGAAAAGGCCTTGAGCGAAGCAGTCCAGTAGATTTTTTATTTTTTTTTTTTCAACACTGGGGACATTTCACATGTGAGTATATGCTTTGATTGTTGATGATATTTTAATTTTAACAGCATGCTAAAAATAACATTTTATTTAGGACCCCGTGGCGTTGCTGTGAACTTAAAGAGATAGTGTAGCAAGACAGTTTTGTACTTTTTGTACTATTGAGCAAGGAGAAATCATCCACCAGGCTTGTCATATACATCTCACCTCTAAGCATGAGTGAAAGAGGAAAACAACAACTTATCCAAACATTTTCACCTTTGTGTTAAGAACTTATAATGACTACAACACCTAGTATATCTATGATTCATAAAAAAATGAACATTACAAAAACAAATGGATAAACAACACTCAACACTAACATGAAAGTAACCCATAAAGAAAGTACAATGTAAGCCTGCAGCAGAAAAAAATGCCCATCTACAACATTAAATAAAAATATTTGCTGTCAGTGCTGTGTGACTGATGGGGGTAAGAGCAGGGTAAGGGGGAGGTGGGGCAGATGGCAGATGGGGGTCGACAGGACAAAAAAGAAATGTTGGAAGTGAAAGATTGATGTGATTTCTATTTGGGATCCTTAAAAAAGGAGCTTGCTTTCACTTCACAAAAATATAATGTTCAATGCTGGAAATTCACATGAACTCTGTGTGACTTTTTCACCTGCTCTCTTCTACTCCTTCCCTCTGGTAAACAATCTGATATCTGTCAAAACAGCAAGAGGGGAGAAGGTAGTTGTAACAAACGCACTCCAGCAAGAGGGGGGAACCCAAACTCACAGTGTCCTCATGATTACAAAGAGTGCAACTTAAAATGAACGTATTGAACTTCTGCTGAACTTCTTCATAAGGAACATGACTTACAAACTGTATCCCTGGGGAATTCCTTTTAGCACTTAAAGGACTGATCCTACTACAAAACCACACATTCAAAGCTCTAGCGGCCTATCAAAATGTCAGAATCACTCCCGACTAATCACATTGAAAGTTCATCTTACTTAATCAAAAAGGAGACTTCTCTGACACTGGCTTTGAGCAAGAACTTCTCATTTTAGAATTTAAAAAACACATCGCTGTATGACTGTTTGAAATTAGTGACAACTTATCTACATCACATACATGTAATGTATACAGGCTTAGATTAAAAAAAACATGATTGAGGTACAAAAGATGAAATACAGGAAAGATCAGAATGTGTGGGTGCATGACAAACGCTTTAAAGAATAACTTAACACCTGGCTAAATATGGGTTGTTTCACTGCCTGTTACGGCTAAGAGTTTCAGTCTGTTTCACCTCTGACAACGCCCAGCATCACCTCTGGCTGGGTGTGGGTGGGTGTTGTCAGAAGTGTGCAGTTTTGTACCTGTAACCACACCCAATAACGATGTCTTGGTGATTTGATACAGACTTGAGTACATTTTTAAATCACTGCAGCAAAGATTACAAGGACAAATGGAGGTCTTAAAAAACAAGATTTTCAGGGGGTGATAAGTCACTCTTTAAACACAAGCACATAAAAATATATCTATTATCACCAAGTACTTTAAGGAGCCATAAACAAATGACAGTTCACCTGCAATTAAGATTGATTTGGCACTGTCTTGCACACAACATGTGAATGTTTGTTGGCTACAACATAATAATCAAAACTATTCATTCACTTTAATATGCAATCATGTTTGCTGGTGGACAGATAATTGAATATGAGCTGTATTGACGCTTTGGGTAGACTTAATAAACTTCATTAATCTGGTTTACTCCTATCCCTTAAAGTGGGACCAAATTCATACCACTTTGAGAATGTTTGTAAAGGTCAAATTGCTACTCTAAGATATTTGATGAATATGGGCCAATCAAAAAATAAATATATAAAAGTTATCTAAAACAAAAAAAGGCCCATTTTCCCTACTTTAAGTCAGTTTGCAGAATTAGCAATGCCCAACATGATGCTCTCGGACTGTGTTAGTGTTTTAAGACCACACAGACTGACTGACACACACACACACACACACACACACACACACACACACACACACACACACACACACACACACACACACACACACAGAGTAGTTTAGCCCCCAGTGAACAATTAGAGATAAGAGGCTGGGCTTTTAGTGCTAATGTAGCCAAGGTAGGGTAATCTGATGCCTTCAGGCTGATAACACTGTGTGTGTGTGTGTGTGTGTGTGTGTGTGTGTGTGTGTGTGTGTTTGCTTGTGTGCATGGATGCATGTGTGTGGTCCGATAACAGTCACTGGCCGAGAAACAATCATATCAGAGAGAAAAAGCCCAGCTGCATCAAAGCCCACTGGAAAGAGCAACATGGCTGAGAAGAAGCAATAAGGATAAATATATATTAGCTCCCACCGTCTTTCAGAGTTTAGAATATATTTCAGATCAAAGCAAAAGCTACATACTCTGTCTTTTTTTAGGTTGAATGTTTAATTCAGGCTCTGCTGTCTTCTTTTCTTTTTAATTTCCCTGTTGCAGAGTATCTGATGCAGACATTAAAAGATGAGGAAGACCAGACAGAAAAACTAAAAGAAGAGTACAATAATGGTGACGATGAATATGATTCAATGTTGATGTTGGTGCTTGATATCAAAGAAAACACTAAGAACAAAGAGGTAGAAGGATGGGGTAGTCGATCCAGAAGCTTTGTGCTTGGCAGGACAGGGAAGTAAACCTAAGTGAGCCAGGCAGTGTTTTTCCTGCTAATACAATCAAACACCATATTGATCTGAGGTGAGCCACAGATGGCTGCTGCTGAACTGAAGTTCATGGCTTCAGAATCAAATTAATGTGATTGAATTATGGATATAACAGGTAGAGAGCTGCTTGATGCAGTGTCTAAATGCACGTCTGGTTTAACATGGATGTGCGCTCCAGCTCCGCACACACTGGGGTGATTATAGGGAGATAATATTGAGGTTCCAGTTTATTATGAATCCTCCAAAGTTTAAAGTCGTATAATCTGCTATGTATTTGAATCCTTCTGGGTCCTCAATTGTCTGTGAGGACTGACTGTATACTTCTTCATTCATGTGGACTTCAGGATAAAGGCTATTTATGTCAGTATCACGAATTGCAGGTAGCACTGTTGGTGCTCCCCTTTGGACCTGTGAGTGCGAACAGACTGCTGACTAATCTTTTGAAGACACTTACTGCCCTCTAGAGGACCATCTGTGCACGTGATCACAACTCAACAGTCAACTGCACAGAAGCAACAATTCTGTATATTTTTAAAGAAATATTTCAGTCTGACATATTTCCTATAGATTTGGCTTTTGTGTTTCTGTGGTAATGCTTACTTTGCAGCTGCCACCTCCGCTTGGAGACAAAGATGAAAAGTTGACAGAAAAGTTTAACAGGTAATTCATTAATCATTTACTAATATCCAAAATACCAAAAAATGTGTTCAAGTTACTTAATGACAAAAAAAAGCATGTTTAAATTTCAGCAAAGATGTCACAACTTCTAGGGTCATGCTTGTTAAGCTGACTTATTTTTTCATTTCATTCATTTCAAAATTTCACTGATCAGAATGGAAACTTAAGCGAATACATTTGAATACAGGTTTATCAGACTGAGTTCCATCCAGAAACTCTTAGCCAAACGCTATTAAAATCCTGCTGAGGTTAACACAACAAGCAGATTGGTGGAGACATGTACAGCAGCAGCCTCATTCTGTTGAAGCCTACACAACACGCCCCTACAAACCCCGCCCACCACCAGTACAAGACTCTGAACAAGTACAGTACACTATTAATAAAATATTGTGTACCCAGGTTTAAACAGATAAGGCTTTTATATTAATGCAATGACAAAGTATCAGCAACCATGTAAGAAATGGACATAACAACAGGAACTCCCCATTAAATTTGATGAAATCCAACACTACAGACATGCAACCTTTGTTTAATGGAGCTGCATGTAACTCTGAAAGATAGTTGATTGTTGAGTCTCAATTCCAGGTCATCAAATACTGGCACTTTGGGTCGGTACCCAGACAAACCACCAATTTGACAATCTAGAAATTAGACTCAACAATCAACTATTTTCTTCCAAAGTTACATTCAACTCATTTAAATAGTTCAATTCCTGTTGCAAGTGCAACAAAAGTGTCAAAGAAGTTTTGACTCAATCCTGTGGTAATGTTTACGGTTTGTGTTTGTACTGACACTGCTTTTTATTATATTGTACCCATGTTCTTGGTAATCTGTTCACTCATAGTAAATGATTAGAATGCTTCAGGAAAGAGTTAAAGTGATTAGTTTGTTTAAACCAAATCCCACTTTGATTTGATTTATCACATCTGGACACTGTCAGATGTGTCAGTAATACTTACATTGGATTGTGTGTCTGTATTTTGAGTTACTTTATCATCACAGTCATCCATGCCCAAAGATGTTGTTTCTTTCTGCAAACAGAAGGCACAGCTAACATGCAGCATTCAACTGTTCAGCCATGCATTTAGCCTGCCGTGGCTATCAATCTGTATGAGCATGACTGGCATGCACCACTCAAGGTTAGTTTGTAAATTATTACACCATCAGAAATTGCTCAGGGCACTTGTGCAATTAAATCAATGCTAAACTTTGTGGATAGTTCTGGTGAATTTAAAGCTATTCTTAAATTAATAATTCAAATTTAATACTGTGTTTGTATGACCTATAATAACTTTGATAGTAAAACTACACTGTTAAAAGTGAAATAATTAGAGTGAGACAAATACAAAAACATTAAAAAAAGCAACAACAGCAATCAGCAGACAGCAGTCTTACCTTGGTTTTCCTCCTGCTGAACTGAAAGATACCCAGAAGTCCTTTCTTCTCCGCTCTGCCCAAACTGGTAGTACTGGAGCGAAGTGAGTCTATAAAAAAATAAGGAGGGAGAGTTGGGTATTATGGTGTCTGTACCTCATGAAAGCAAAGCAATGGAGTCAGGTTCATTCTTTGACAAAAATATCATGAGGAATTCAAATGATCCCAGCATGCATAGGTTAGTTAATTAAGTTACCAACAAAATTCATAGTGAGTTTGTTTTTACAGTAGAATACAGTGAGTTTAAAGTACACTCTCTCATGTAAGCCAATTTGGTTTTGGTTTTATTCCTATGATGCTTTACTTTATTTGTGTGTACTTTAATTGGTCATTTTAAAACATTTTGCAATGTTCTCAATATACTACCTGAAAAGAATAATCTACCATATTTCAACAGCAGAGGGCGCTATAGCTTCATTTTTCTTAAAGCCCACCCCCTATCTAACCCTGACAGTCCACAAAACAGCCCATAAGAATGTGTCATGATAACAGTGTTGTCTTGAGGACAGGGAGGGAAGGTAAAGTAACCATTAGAAAAATCACGCAGCTATAATACTGGGTTAATTGGATTCGTAAAAAAAAGTGTAAGTACACTACGTTAAAAAGAAATAATTCCAACCTGACCGGCATTGATTATATCAACACAAGTATCAAAATTACAATGACATTAAACCAACAAATTATTTCTTTGAAAACAGGGGGCTAAAAAGCAAACATGCATGTTCTACACAGTAAAACAGCAGGGTTAATAAGCAAGCAACAGTACGCTGGGTTAAACAGCTACATTTGGTTGGAACCGGGAACACTATGACAGACAAGACATTTCATGACTAATACCTGAGTAGTTAAGAGCAGGAGCAGAGGCCATTTTAGGCTGAAGAACTGGAAAACATGAGGTTTAAAAATCACAAGTTATTTATGGATAAATGACCTGCATTAAAAAATAATCTATTGTATTTGCACTTTTATATCACCACAACACAGCTGGTTGTGTTTCACAAGACAGAAACAATCTGTGAATTTCAACTGATCATGACACAAGCTAAATAAAGTGTAGATTTTCCTCGATAGACCAGCTCACATGCTCTTCATGATAACAGTGTAAATTACAATAACAAAAAATAACATTATGTAATAGTTCTTGACCATAAAAATTGCATAATGTTCTAAACATCCTTATATCCTGCATGACCATAAACTGCAAGCTTTTCCTCTAAGATCACCCTCCGTGACAAGGACAGTATCTGTAAATATCAATGGGTGTGGACTGTTACCATGGTAATGAGCCACAATATCAGATCCTAGACAATAATTTAACTTCCTACTAGATTCAGGATGTTGTATTGTAATTATTGTATCCTTGGGGACAAATCGCACTTAGCAGGACTCAGATAAACATAAAACAAAAAACACAAGCCTATATTTTTGTTTCTGCTCTTTTGTACCTGTTGCTGGTTAAGCCAATATAAACTCTAAAGACACAGAACTATGTCAACAAAATATTTACATGCTTTACATGCTGCACAGTAGAATACAATGTATTGTTGGTTTTGTGGCTCACTGCACTGGAATCTTTTAATAGTTTGTAATGTCTGGGTTTTTTCATGAGATCTAAACTTCGCTCAGCTTCCGTACGCCATACAATCTGGTTTAAGGTGGTAACAGAAATTAAAGACTGATGATGTTGAACTTCATGTTCCCTGAGTAAGAAAATTCTTTCCACCTGTGCTCAACCTTGAAAAGGTCACAGGGCAGCATGCTCTGTAGATGGTAGAGATTCAGGCTCAGTCGCAGTGCAGCACATCCTTGTTCTATACAGCCCACCTCTATTTGCAAATCTGTGTAGAACCATGATAATCAGCTTACATTCTGCATGCAAAGCCTGGCCCTCCAGTTTTTTTCATTTATAATGAAAATAAATTGATTCAACCTGGGTTTTTTTTTTTTACTTTGAATGTAAATAAGGTTCTAGAGTTCATTAAAAAAAGTGACAGGATTTGTCTTTGGTCAAAAATGAGTGTGGACAATAAACATCAAAAGGTTGAAAACAATTAATTAATTAACAATTATTTTTCTATATATATATACTGATAAATAATGTTGTTTGTTTAATAACTGACCCCTGGCTTCCTTTCCCTTTGTAAAGTAGCCTCCAGAAAAAGCAAGTTGAGATACCCCGGGTGTAGAGGCTTTGGTTCATAGAGAGCTGTCTTATCACTAGGGAGTGGAGGTGAAAACCAGCATTTGTGCTCATCTACTGTCCTTAAACAATTACTCATATGACAGAGAATAGAGAATCATTATTAAATTCTGTTGCACAACTTCCTTATTCTAATAGATGTCAATAAACTTTTGATATATTCACTGCCTCTTAATGATGATTAATAATAAAGCAGTTTGAAATTGTAGCTTAGTCAAAACTTTAATTTTTATTCCCTAACTTAACTCAATATGTATCTATTTCTATGTATATGTATTAATACATTTTTTCAAAGACATTTCAATTCACTAACAGCATATGCTTTTTCAATTACTATTCAGATGATGGTAATTTTCCAACCAACATCAGATAACAACATAACAACTTGGCAAGCAAAGACACCAATCAGTATCCGTGATGACGTCTTTTATCTGCTTTAATTAGCTTACAAACATTAGCTCTGTTCATATTTAATATAATCAATTTTATTTTAAAAACTCTATAAACAATATAATAAATACTTTCTTTTCATTGACACTCAATCTACAAATTTTTGATATTGTATTTATAATTTTGGCTCTGTTATGGGTACTTCAGTTTCAGTATACTTTGTCAATTGATCTACATTGATTTGATCAGTTTATTAAACTAAAAGTAATTAAACGGAAACAGAAAACAGAAAAAAAACAGACAGAATCAAGTGCTTAAGATTTACCTAGACTCTGATCATGTACATAGAGCTCCTTGATCCCCAGATCTGTCAGAGATTTATTCAGTGGCAACTCGTGGCGACTGATGCTGTCCTTCAGGAGCAGGACATGCGCAGGGTCAAACTCACACTTGTCGCAGATGACCGGTATCAGAGCCTGGAGTGGCACAAACGGGTTGACCCGTACCACTGCCTTCTGGCTGCCGTGGTAGTTCACCATCAAACGCACTGTTTTCTAAAACAGAGACGGGAGAATGAGACATTAGTGTATAACAAATGAATGAGATAAAAGGCTATTTAGGGCTCACTGTTCTAGCCACCGTGGAAATTTTCCCATTCTGGAGTCACAGAAGTTGCGGTGAGCTAGCAGGAAACAGAGAGTAAAAGCTTCACAAAGTCAAGGTCTTACAGGGAAAAAACAAAATGTGTGAAAAGAAGTCATCCAAACACGCAAAGACACTTCAATAATGAATAACTTAAGGTTAGACTTTGGTTGCTGACAGAAAAAAAGGAACATTTAATAGACTAAAGATGATGATGTCTGTGTTTATGTGCATACACTCATACATTCATGTGATCTTGGATATGTGTGCACATGTGTGTGTGTAGGTAGTCTTTCCAGCAACATTACATAGTGTTCTATTATGGCGAACAGCACTTTTCTCTATACAGCAGTCTTTATCACTGTGGTTCACATCAACCACCATAAAAACACTCCGAGGTCAAGAGCTTGAAAATTCATAAAATGCCTCTTCAGCTGGTGGCACTTCAGTGGCTTTTGTAATTCAAATAAGAGACATTCGGTATTATGTATCACCACAGGGAATGGTGCTTCAGATACATGAAAGCACACAGGCTTCTGCCAAGGTCTCATAACTTCTATAGTGAGTCATTTGTTTCAGTCAAAGCTGTTCCTGATTGATGACAGAATAGTAATAAATAAGAGTAGTACAAAAGGAGTCCATTGTGCAACTAAAAGTTGCTTTAGGTGGTTGATGCTACATGAAAGTCATGGGTTTTGCTAAATCAATAGTTCTTTTTAGATTGGGGAGAGTGTGCATATGTGCCAAAATCTTCTGCTAATCTGACAAGTAGTTTTCCAGGTGCTGGTCACAGACAGATAATCAGACAGATAAACAAACAGACTGACAGATGCATGCAGTGAAAGTCCCTCTGCTCCTTAAGTTCTTAGGTGTTTATTCCAAAAGTTAGCAGATGCTTGAGGTTTAAGTTTGTCTTCTATGAAATATTTCAGGGATGCAGGGTTTATATTTGATGTTAGTGTTAGCTGAATCACTTTAGTTGCTTTTCACTTTGACTGTAACTAATGATTATTTTCACTGTCGATTAATCTGTCAGTTATTTTCGTAATTAATTGATTAGTTATGTGGTCTATTAAATGTCATAAAATAATGAAAAATGTCAATAAGTGTTTCAAAAAGCCCCAGATGATGTCTTCAAATGTTCACAACCCAAAGATATTTAGTTTACTGCAACATTGTTGAAGAAACCAGGAAATATTCACATTTAAGCATCTGAAAATGTGTACTTTTTCCCCTTAAATTACTCAAACTGTGAATTGATAATTAGGGATGTCCCACTCAAGTGTTTTTGCCCCTGATTCCAATTTGAGTAATTTGATATTGAGTATCTGTTAATACCGTGTCCCAATTCGATATTTGTATTTACCTAGATAATACAGCATTATAATAAAACTAGTTCACTAAAAAACTGTAATTCAATTTACAGTGTTGTAGCAGCTTAAATTGAACATGAAAAAAGTTTCCACTTGTTGGAGCAGCAGAATCACAACAAAATCTGAATTTCTGCTGCAAATCATGCTCTCCGTTTACAACTCCTGTGTGATGGCTGACGTACACAAAGCATCGGACGGGGTGCTGGCTCAAAATAACCAATCCCGATCCTTAAAAAATGTGTTCATTAGGCCCGATACTTATCAGATTAGTTTGTGATAAACTTAATAATTGACAACCAATCATTGCAGCTCTACTTGTGATGTTACACTGATGTTAAAATCATACTTTCCTGTAATGTGAGGGTAGATACTAGAAACACCTCTAACACAATCCAGTTCAATACACTACAAATGTAAGTCTCCAAAATTATCATTAAGTTAAATCAATACCTTTCTAAAACATTTCCAACAAAAACTGAACATTATAACCTTCATGGAGATAGGATATATTGCACGGCTGTCGTATTAGATGGTATTAACTTTAGCTGAGTGCATCTGATAAACAACTGAGTGTTCAGTAAATCACAGTTAAATAACTTCATCTTAACAGCAGAGACTGGCGGCACAATGCAAGGACAGATAAAATAGAGTAGAAGAATGACTGACAGCAGTGTCTGAAATAGTGTCAGTCTCTGGCCTGAGGCCAGGAGAGTCAAAGGGAGAGAGAGCAGCCAGTGAGCCCTGAGAAGAGCAGAGAAATAATGCATGGTAACTAAAGGTAAGGCACTCATCAAATATTCAAACTGTAGGAGGAGAGCAGAGGAGAGGCAGAGAAAAAGGGAGAGACAAAGAGACTAATGCTCAGTAGAAATAAGTTCAGATCGACAAGTGAGTTAAAAAAAAAAAGATCAAAACAGGATAGATGATAAAGACTAAAAAAGGCACACTTGGACTGAAAAAAAGCAATGTAAAGAATTGATTCAAATGTCATGCTGGCAAGTTATTCCCACAGGCTTCCTACCTTAGCATGGGCTCTTACAGGTTTCACTGGCCTTGCTTTCTGCCAGCAGTCAGAGGTAAAGGGCAGAGAGGCGAGGGACGGACATTACGTAAGGCTCCAGGGTAAGGAGCTATGCATATAATACATGCAAACAGCACAGCAAATATATTAAGGGCTTTTTCACTGGACTACATAATTCTACTTTACAAAATAACATGCATTGCTTTGGGATATATTCTTCTAATTTGTTATCAAATTAACTTGTAACTTGTTATCATGTACACGCTAATTGTTAAATTTGCAGTTGTTGTTAAAATATTAGATTCTCTGTCCCAAAACACGCAAGACCCCAAGCCAAGCCTATTAAAACTAATATCAGCAGGTTTAAAATGTGCTATGACATGTTTTAAATCCTAAATAAAAAAGGAGACAAAGATCCAGTTGACAATATCAGGCTCTTCTGTAACTCACCTCTGGCACTTTGGGTGCCAGCCTGCGTACCACTTTCTCCTCCAAAACTTTCTCCTTGATGAGGACACAGGCCACGTTGAGGGAGCCCAGCAATGCGTTGGGCTTGAACCCCAAATTGTGGCCCTCGGGTGACAGCAGCTCCAGGGTGTGCAGTGCTGGATTCAGGTGGTAGCGGCTACACAGCTCGACCAGCAGGTCCATCAGCGCCTTACTGTGAGAGGAAGAAAGAAAAAGAGAAGGGGAGAGAGAGAAAGTGAAAGAGAAGGGGGAAGAGGGTGGGGAGGAGGGAGGAAGGGAGGGAGTTTAGAAGAAAGAACCACAGGAGGAGATGGGGAGCGAGAGAAAGAGAGGGAGGCAGAAGAGAAGATAGGGTTACAATGCCTACATCGCATTAGCTCTGCTAAAGAGAATAGTAATTACTTCATACAACAAAACCGAGACTCACTCACACCTGATGCACTTAGAAAAGGATGGCTCATTGACAGACGAAAAGGTTATGATTTGAAATACTGAGCAGTTTTACCAGAGATACTGTAGACTGAACAGCAATAGCACTAATGTTGACATTTAGATTAAAAGGCTGTCTTTGTTTTTTTTTTCAACTCCTTCATGAATATTTCTTGGTCATTTTGGGCTCATGATGACAGGATTTGCCTATCTGAAAATCCTCCTAACTATCATGAGCACCCACTAAAATAAATCCATATGATGACTAAAAACTTTGACTGTGACTTTGTCACCAACCGATTTTGGGCAGATGAAGTCTCACTTGTTTGAAGCTGATATCCACTCTTTTAACCTTAAAATATATTATTTGTTACTATGATAATAATGGTGATCTTGGATGTTTGATTAATTTGATTATTCTTTATACATTTTTAATGAGATTTTTTTAGATTATTACCTATTTCACTTCTTTTTCCTCCTAAAACTTAAACCTAAACTTTAATCTCAGTTTATTAAACAGAAAAATGTAATAAGCTGTTTAAGAACATCATATAACTATTTTTCCCTGAAACCTCAAGACTGAATATTTTTTATAATTAAGTAAAGATGTACAACTTTTTTATGTGGTGATCTCTTAATATTTTTATTCTACGTTCTTCATCAGTATTTGTGTCCCTTATATTTTCATTTGCACATGCTGCTTTTGTTTACCTGATTTTTTGATTATTATCCATTCATTTAAAAAGAAAGTGGTACACCTAGATCAGTCTTTAGTTACAATATTGATATTGACTAAAAATTTACATTATGTGAGAGGGGACTTAAAGCTGAACATAGAACAAAATAATATTTAGAAGAAATGTTTTTTTAAAATGATCAAGAAAAGGTCTAGTATTAACAAGGTCTTACTCTAACTTGTGTGGGAGACTTGAAAACAAATGCCAAAAAAAAAGAAGGCAGAGAAGCCACTTATCATATACTGTAGATTTAATCTGTATGGCTTATGTAGGCAGAAAGTCTAAAGAGCCTCCCACAATAAAAGGGCAATGACAAAACATGGAGAAAGAAAAACGACAGGCAAATTGCAGAGTACATGTTGATATGACTAACTACTTCTATCCATTAAACCACAGAAGGAGCTCTGAAGTCTGCTTCGATGCTTTGTGTGTTTGTAAGTCTGTGTGTGCGGGGGGGGATGCAGCTGATGAGGAGGCCTGCAGTACAACCTGTCAATCCTCAGATAAAGAAACCAAGAGACAGTCTCCAATGTTTTCTGGGAACAGCCAGATCAGATGACAGAACTGAGAGAGATACCGCTACAAAGGATACCATTGACAATCACTAACACACAGACAGAGTCTACAACTAAAACGACTGTCTGCAATCAGCAGACCCAGTGTCTTGTGTTACTATGTGCTTCTTAGGCTGATTTTGCATGTCTGTTCATCAAAAACAAGTCACAACACAATCAATATCCAAAAGGAATGAAAAATGTAAAATTAAATGCAACATTATGCATTAAATGCATAATGTTACATTTTAACCTGTTGCCCCCCCCATCCTTGCTGAACTTTAGTTTAACTGCTGTCTGCATCATAAACTGCTGATGACAAGTTACTTTATAGGGGCATATGTTTGAGATTATGCACAAGGCATCTACATATAATTTTTCATTTGATGGACTGTTCCAGTCATAAAAATGACAGCTTGGGTTTGAATATTAATCTAAGTGTAATAATGATATTAGTAGAAACAATCAATGACATAAACAGATAAGGAATGTATAGGAGAGCGGAGGTAATGCATTATCTAACTTTACCGCTACTTAAGGAGTTTAGGTCTCGTCAGGGTACACTGGGGAGCAGAAAATGGCCCCTAATAGAGATGTGCAGCTATAAAATGTATTCTCTGTATGCTGAAGTCATCACACATTGAATGGAAAAGCAAACTATGTACTACTATGACACAATATTAGCTATAATCAGATACGTATTTTACTACAGTATTGGCATCAACTTACAATTATTCCACAACAGAGCTACAATTAGTGAGAGACTGTCTGGGGGGGGGGGGCGGAGGGGTTGTACAAGTTATTATCAGCTACTAATGGCACATCTGTGTGTTTATGACACCTCAGCCAAATCTTATCTATGACCATATGAACTATTACAGTGTCAGGCCCTGATGTTACTGTGTAAACACAGCTCAGTTCTATGCTGTCATAAATATATTCAAAAAAATGCACATATATAAAGGTATGCTATGCTGTTTGTTACTGTTACTGTTTGCAAACATGCACAACAGCAAAACTGGAAGTAAGAGCGAACCCCTGATTCACTCTTGTTTGGCATTTCGCCTATTTGTGGTTACATTGTTTTGAGCTTTTTTAAGAAAAATCCTGCAGTTAAATTTAAAAAAGATACCAACATTCTGTTACTATTAGTGAGAAGTAGCACAGAGACATCTATGGGCCTATAGTTTGTCTATAGTTACTCAAAGAGCGCCACGTTGTTCTGAATAAGGGAGGCATCCCTGATTTTCTGCCCCAAAGAAGAGAGCCTCATTAGAGGCAGAGAGCGTTAGCAGGACAGCCTTCATCTGGAAGCGCTCTGTGACAAAGCTTATGCTGAGACTGGGAATGGGACCCCTTGACAAGGCCCCACTGGCACAGCAACGAAAACAGACCTAGAAGCGACAAACAGGTCTCCCACTGTTTGTCAGGTGACTGGCCAATGAAGGTCAGCCAGACATACAATAAAATCATACTGTACAGCAAAGCAGCACAAAGATCCTCATATTCATAGATAACAATAATTTCATGTAGGTATGGATGGATAGACATTTTGCAGCCCACAGTATTCATACGCAAACAAATGATAACAAGACATTTACAGACAATGCAATGTAAAGACAGCAACAAAAACCTGTGTCCTCTCACCTGCCATCCTCAGTTACAGAAGTCTGATATCCCTGTGGTAGGGTTAGCTGTAAATCCACAGCGGGTCTCAGTACATTCTCCTTGGTGTCTATGCCTGATGTCCCTCCCCCATCAGGTACAGTGTTTCTGAAGATATGGCGTGGGGCAGGTAGAGGGGCCTGTGGCGGAGGTGGGGCACGTGCCTTCATTCTCCTCCTGAGAGATTACAATGATAAAGATACAAAGAGGATAATTTTATTAACTTTTTAGGTGTTTGTTGTAGTTTGCTACATTGTATAATTTTTCCATGAAGGCCTTTAGCACAGCATGCTCAAAAATAAATAAAAACACATATTGTCCTTGGGTATCACGTTTACAATTTGCATATCAATCCGTTATCTGATCCAACAAAGATTTATGATGTTTTGATTATGTTAAGTAAACAGTCTATCGATTATTTAGTAAAACACCTCATTCCATGCAAAGTTTAACTTTCTGAATCATTATTATTAATTCTTAATACAACAAATTAAATTATGAGGTAAATTGGTTCAGCTGAGTCATTTGTCTTTGTCTTGAGTTCAGTCTTAGTTACACAGCATGACACACTGAACAAAACCCACTGCGACCACCACAGGAGCAGCCTGAATATCAATGACTTTCCTCTATTTTTCTGTTTTTGACACCACCTTTTCTTTTCACTTCGATTACATAAAAGTCTACAGATATGCTGATCTGATCCTTTTAGTCATCAAGACGATACAACCCTGAGCAGCTGCTTATTACATCTGTTTCATAACAGATGTAATTACACCCTTTCTAATATCATTTTTGAGCATTCATACTTTTAGAAAAAAATGCAGTGTCAAATAATCAATGTGTGCTTTCAGAAGTCAAAGTCTAAATAGCTTTTTGCAGGTGAGGAAGCTCAGTTTCAATAGTTCAATTGACGGGTGAAATAAATTATTATTCTCATATCCCACTTGACACCATGCAGTCTATCTTTTTAAATAATAATTTGAAAACATAAAAGACAGTTGTCACAGCATAAAAACAATGATTTGATGAAAATCAAAGTCCAACTGAATCATGAATTTAGAGAATCATGTCTGACAGCAGAAGAAACCTCTATAAAACTATATGGGGGGGCTGAGTTGCACAAAATTGACTAAATCAAAATGATAAAATTAGAATTTTCTATTTCTGGTAGCACCAGAAAAACTTTCAAAACAGCAATATTTATTGGTTTGGCTCAGGTGTATACATTGCACAATTTAGTTTTGAAAACAAGGTAATATTTTTTAAACAGACGAGAATGAAAAGCACACTCAAAGCACCGCTCCCATGGGCGGAGATGTGGCAGATGTCAATGACATGCTGCTATCTGCACATTTGACCTCGGCTCAACATAAACTGTACTTAGCCTGACAGAGACAGCTGATTAGACAGAAATCAAACACTTCATTCTGCTAAAAATGACAAACAGCTATTCTATAGCACACATTTCAGCACGCACGCCCTCTCTGTCTTTGCTGCACAAATATTAGCCTTGGATAACAAATGGAAAACACCCCACTCACGTCAAATACAGTCCTTGTGTTGACTGAGTGTCCCAAACGTGTTATGTATCAGGCTGTTTATAAATCCAGTTTCAAGGATAAGGCATGCTCTCGGAGAGAAGGTGAGTGTTAAATCTAGTGGTGTATAATCCAGTCTCTTTCAAGGTACTCCTGCCCAGTGTAAGGGGTGAAGAGAGCACAGCGTAGGAAGAATGCACATGAACATAGCACAGTGAGCGGACTCTAACCTGGCTGAAGTTAACTATTAACAGCTGAGTCGGATATCAACCAGCTCTCACCCACAAGACCCAGAGTCACTGACTCATTATGCAACACATAAAGTGTTTTTCAATGGATGCATTATAGGGATGACAGACTGTACTTCAAGGTTTGACAGCATTGATCATAATCTACTTAGGAGTCACACTGCAGATAATTTCTAATCACAAACTGCAAGGTGCTCTGAGTAAAGATGTGTTTAAAAACGCCTGCTTTGGTCACAAGAAATTAAGAGAGGAAAATTATTTCAAGAGCACCATATAGGAATAATTCACCCCCAAGTGACCATTTGGATATCAATTACTATCACTGTTGTGTGACTTTGGTGAATCCACAGGTCTCTTTTTAAAAAACCAAAGCCACACAATAACACAAACAAACTAACTGAATGAGGCAGCGGTAGACCAGCAGGTTCCATGTTCAGCTAGGTAAAAGTACTGTTTTGTTTTGGGGTTTTTTCTCAGTGAAGACTGGTTTTGAAGAGAGTATAGAAAAAGCTTTATTTTCGGTTTGTAAATTGATGCCTTGCAAGGATTTCACTGTTGTTAAATGTGGGCCAGTTTTACTTAGTTTCATTAAGAATTTCTTTTCATATCTGTATTCTTCAATCACAGGAGGCGTGCAAAAAACAAAGTTTTCTCATGAATTCAACATAACACAGAGTGGGTGATTGATCCACAAATTGTCATTTGGGGGATGAAGTATTCATTCAAAATTATGTATATGTGTGAGATTTTTGTACTTTTCTGTTGTGCGTGTGTGTGTTTCGAAGGTAAACAGAACCAGGCTCTGTGGAGCTGTGGGACTGGGTCCTAGCCAGGCTTAACACAGTCAGCTAGTATCCTTCTCTCCCTCTCGGTTGCTGTTTGTCTCACCATAACATTTCACTCTCCCTCTCTCTCTCTTTCCCTCTCTCGAACACGCACAAAGACTCCTTTAGGAAAAGCCTCGTCTCCCACAGAGTTAGAATGAGCGAGTGTAAACCAAGAGAGAAAGAGTGAGAGAGTAAAGGAGAAGCAGGGAACGAAAAGTAGAAAACCCTGCCCCGGCACGGGGGGGTGGGGGGTGGTAAGTGCTGAGCAGCAACAGGGACTGAGTTACAAATGGGCTAAAACACACACGTTACTAATGGACCTCTCAAAACCACTCAGGTCTTTCCACTTGACTAACCAGCGTTAAAAAGGATATATTTCTTTCACTATATTCTTTTAAAGCTGTTTAAGGTCAAACTAATGTTTCTAAGATTTTCAAAACATCATCCAGGACATCATGTGAGCAGCTATGAAACAGAGTGAACAGAGAGATCTGTCAATACAATTTGGGGTCCACAATTTAGATAAAAAAAATAATACAACCAAGAGCACCCTGGGATGGGAACATACACTAATTCATCAAAGTTTCTCCAGTAAGTAATCCACACAGCATATCATGCTAACACTGGCATACAATATATAGATAATGTCTCATGATTGCAAAGAGTAGGATTATTATTACAGGTGAGCTGCACATATCTTCCATCAACTGCTACACTAAATTTTAACAAAAAAAAGTAGTCCCTACAAGTTTGTTAAACTTGTTATCTATGTATTACACTGAAAGTAGTATATGTGGTTAAAACGTATTCCTCCTTCTCCAGCATAGAGGCGTGGCTGACCTGACTGCCATGTTAGAAACAGTCGAGCCAAAATTGAGCACTGGCACCGGCTGTGGCAAACTCTATCATTTTAGTTTCTGAAAACATTTGAGGCAAGAAATAAGCGATGCAGTAAGAAAAACTTCATATCATATTTGATAAGCGCTGCTACAGTTTGACCACATTTAACGAGCAGTGACTGACATGACTGACAGCTGCGTTAGAGAGACTCCTGTGCTCTCATTGGTAGTTTGCATGGAGCCACTCTAGCAAATGCCATTGGAAGCACTAGGAGGAGGCAGAGAAACCTGACTTCTTTATCATAGATTATCTGTCTCATTTACTTCTGTCCAGATGTAGTGACAGTTTCAGCAAATGAGACAAAGTTATAAAAAAAGTTATTTTTATACAAGTTGCCAACTGTAGCTTTAATCTATAGCTACAGTAAAACGTCTGGCATCCTCTAAAAGAAAAGGCACAACCTGACAGGTCAATCACCATTTCTTAAAAGCAGGGAACTCTATTTTACATTTATTTACCCACGATAAATGTGACTGTACAGACAACTTTGTGTTTTTTTTAATACTCCATGAGTACATAAGATTAATTAGGATTTTCACTCCTACTACAGCTTTCTCACTTCTGAGACAATGCTGGTTGCCAGCTATTAGTGAACATGATTTTATAGTATTATGTTGAAGTAACAATCTTGCAACTTCACAGGTGTCTAGAGGCGCGTTTCCACTACATGGTACCGGCTCTACTCTACTCTACTCTACTCTACTCTACTCGCCTTTGATATCAAGTACTTTTCTGGGGGTCATTTCACATTAGCTAATATCCCCTCAGTGTAGCTGGTCATCATAGCAACACTGCGTGAAACTGTCGTGATGTCATCTTCAACGCAACACACATCCGCACAGACTCACACTTGCTGGATACGTTTGTCAGCCATCAAGGTGAGGAACGTTTGCACCTCCACGAGTGACCACGGCGTGATCTTTCTCTGCCATTTTGGGAAAGAAAAAAAAATGATACAAAATAGCTTGGCTGTTTAAAAATGGTGGGCATGAGTTTGCACTGTTCAGGGTATTCCTGTGCCACGCATTGATGACATAATGACGCAGTGATGCAGTGATAATTCCCTCTGACCAATCGGTGGTCTGCAGAATTTCCACGTCACCTTTCAGTACCTCATAGTACCCGGTTGGCTTTTTTTGGAACCCCAAGTAGCAGGTACCAAAAAAGGTGGTACCAGGTACTTTTCCCTAATGGAAAACCAAAAAAGGCAAGAGTAGAGTAAAGTAGTGGTACCATGAATTGGAAACGTGCCTTAGGTGTCACTCTGAAAAATACAAACTGCAGTTCAATCTTCCAAAACACAACACACCTAAAGTGCGTTTCTTTAAGTCAGTAGGTGGGTTTCCATTATGGATTTCTGCAAAACTTAAGCAATATTTTTGAAATTTTGATAAAACACAATTGTGAGATAACTGCATTTCCACTGAGTGATATCATGCGACTTCTCTCGCAATGTTACGCAACTTTCCTCATGCGATAACATACCAAGACGCATGGCGATGGATGTCCAAAACATAGGTAGCTTTATTTCTATAGCAGCCACTCAATACAGCCAATCTAATATCGCCATAATTTCTTTGTCTTGTGTAAGAATTAAGGAGATTTCTGTCTCTTCCTCCATCCACACATATCGAGCCATGCTTTGTAGAATGTCATGTGACTTTGTTACTTTTTTTCTTCTTTGGGTTTACTGGCAGTTGGCATCCATAAAGTTGCATTACCGCCACCCAGTGTTGCACATGATATGACCTTTAAGTGTTTCCATTTCAGTTTTGTGAAATATAGCTTTTCTGAATCGCCTGAAATACCACCTCATGCGAGCATAAAAAAAGGTTTTTGCGAAAAATGGGACTTCTTTTTTGATTGATTGCCATTTTTCCCTCAGGCGTATTTTGTATTCACAATTTCAATTCACACAATTTGAGGGTTGATGGAAACCCACCAGAGATACTCTCAGTCTGACTGGTGGTTATAAGTAGGAAGACTTGAATGCTGTCTCAAATACACATCCATTTTTTTTTTAAATAAAATAAAAACTGTAAAACTGACAAAATCATTATTAAGCATTTTGTGAACTTTAGCATATTGACTACATACAGAATCGACTATATGTCAGTGCAGTGTCTGAGTGAGCTCAAGCTGTTTTAACCTTTCCTTTGTAAGTAGATGTAGGCCCTACCAGTCATCCTATTTGACCGTCTGTGTGTTAGCCTCTTTAACAGATTAGTCTGAGTGTCTCCATGACTGTCTATGCATGTGTGTGTGTGTGTGTGTGTGTGTGTGTAAGTGTATTTGCAGTGAGTGTCTAAGGTATAAGGCTACCTCCTCCCTGACCCAAATACAACCTTGCTCCCTCCTGATCAAGTCACTTGGGATAAATCAAGCCTGGATGTGTGAGCAGGGCTGTTTGTGCACATGTGTGGTTGTGTTTGTGCAAAGATACAGATCAGTGTGAATGCAGGATTAAATGAAAATTGCCCAAAATTAAAACTGTGCCACGGACAGATGGAAAAGGTGTCAGATGATTTCAGTATGCAAGCAAAACTTAAATCCTCTTCAAATTACAGGTTTGGTGAGATCACTGCACACACAGCGCGACTGAGTGTGCAATGCAAATCCATGAGCTGCACACACTCAGATTGCTGTTGTTAGTGGACAAGTTAAATTACATAACAGTGCTCAGACACACTGGAGACTACCTTAAGGATTTTGCTGGGGAAAGAAATAACAGTCAGTGGCTGTATTTATCCAAGCCCTGGAAACACAGCCTAAAAAGTTCCCACCCTGGAAGTCTTATAAAAAATAATGGAATATATTTGTTTCTGTTCTGAACTGTGCTCTGTCAGCACAACCCTCACCAGAACTTATTCCAAGTTTTTTTAGATGAGAACTATTTTCTGCTATGCCCATATCCTTCTAATCTTCTCTTGAGCCTTAAAAGTAACCAGATACAATTCAATTACTTTGTGTTAATCATATTTATCTTGCTTTCTTAAGGATCCAGGCTAAAATTCTGATATAGTAAAAACTGTCAGACAGTCTGTTACTAATAATAACAATTCGTTGGTGCAGAATGCTATTAATGGGACTGCAACTGAGAAAAGAAGACAGACGGGTGCTGTCTAAAAAAGTCTGCTGTTGATGTGAGTAAACACAACTATGATTAAGGCAGCAGACAGAGCCACATCAACTCATGAAGTCAGTAAGTCAGTCAGAGAGACAAGACGGATGGACAGCCAGACGTGTCTCCAGTCTGGAACATAGACATCCCGTCAGATGGGAGTCTGTTTAGTGTCAGACAATAGGATCACAAAAACAATGAGCCACTATCTACTAATGAAGCCAACCAACTGGGAATGGAGCAGATTAATGGGCCAAAAACACAGAGCCGACTGGCCTACATTCACTATGACGTGCTGTGTGCATCCTTAGAACATAAACAGTGGATGAAACCAAAATTCTATGGCAATAATAAGGGTTGGTGTAAAAATAGTCTACATATCAACATTACATTGTTTGAGTAACAAACAAAGAAAAGACTTCAACACCGGCTGTCTTCAACACCGGCCAAATTATTGCCTAACCTTTTCCAAAAGCTGGGAGAAAGCTGGTGTTTCAGATCTATTCTGTCCTGTCAAACAGATGTTTGAAGAGTGTAAATTCCTAAAACTTTGTAGTTAGCCTTGTGGAATTAAACCGAGCATTCACAATACTTGAAATGATTCTGACTGAAGAAATACGATCACATTTATATACATAGCTCTCTGAAGCAATTTCCTGTCAATAGCTTTAAAGACAGTTTGAGAACAAAAAAGGCAGCAATAGATCTGAGGTTGGCTATCAATTGCAGTGTTGATGGTTTGATCACAGTGAGTGAGACCTATCTTTAAGCAACACCCTGAACCCAAAAGCCTTCTTCACTACTACTGCTAAAGTTTAGAAGTAGTACTGTAGAAGTATACTATTCTAAAATTCAGAGTTAAAATGTAGTCAAAGAAACACTGCAAAATCATTTTGATTTAAAAAAAATTATAGCTCCAATCTGTCAAATTACTGAATGTTTACAAAATCAAAATGGCCTCACTTCATGTTCATACCCTCAAAACTAAGAATATTATTGAGAAGGTAAATCAGTAGAAACATCAACAAAGCAAGCATGTTTCATCCCCGAGTGCCACTTAAAGAGCACACCCACCCACTTGCGTGGAAGTACACACACTTGTCTGCGCACACACTTGAGTTTTAACCTTCCAGTAAGTTTTAACCTGCAATGGACAGAGTGTGGTTGATTCACATCCTGGACCCTGAGCCACTCCCCTCACACTCACACACACTATCCTGCTACCAAGCCAGCAGCATACCCCTCGGGTGTCATGGTGTCACCATGGCAACCTATGTTTACAC
Organism: Plectropomus leopardus; assembly: GCF_026936395.1. Lineage (NCBI taxonomy): Eukaryota > Metazoa > Chordata > Actinopteri > Perciformes > Serranidae > Plectropomus > Plectropomus leopardus. Next base: position 12,960,611 of record NC_142186.1, read on the forward strand.
CTCTTGACTGCACAGAAGAGTGCAGAGCTCAATTTAGTAGCAGCTGTCGATATTGGGTGCATGCACACAAGAGGTGAGTGACCCAGAGACAGAGAGGCAGAAGTGAGCAGGGACAGAAAGCAAGAAGAAGACACAAAGAGTGTGAAAGACTTTTTGCTTTTGAGGTGAGTAAATAAGATATATGAGCTCAGTAAAGTGTTTGTTTGCAGTTGCTAGGCATATATTTTCCTAATTCAGCACATGCCTTAATGCTCATATGCCACACTTGGTTAAAGCCTCACCCCAATGCAATGCCAAGTAAACTGGCTTGTATTATTGATAATGATAGTCTGACCCTCTGTCTTCACACTACTTAGACAGTCCACCACGACTTCACCACTGTCCAAAAAAAATAAATCAAAATATAAGGGCACATTGAATTACATCTGATTTTCTGCATGTTTTACTTTGAAAAGAATGACACCAATTTTGAGGCATTTCAAATTTGTTTGGTAATCCAACATTCAAATTATGCATGCAGTGAATGCCATTTGAGCTAAATCAAACCTGCATCCTCGTACTGGTGAGGAAGGATAGCCGGACCGTCAGACTGGGCTTTCAAATCATAATGGTAAGCTCAGTGGCTGGGGACAGACTGCCATCAGTGATGGGCAGTCGCATCGACCATGGGTCCAACCCTACCTGGTAGAACTATGTATGGTGTCATCCATTCATCAAAAAACAGCTTCATCGCGCTACTAGAGGTCTTAAAGTCTACTGGGAACCTTTTACAATGCTGCATTTGTGGAAAAAAATGAAATTATGGCATAGGAGACCAGATGATATTTACACAGGCAACCATTTCAATAGCATTAACATGACTTGATACAAGATAACCTGCTAAATCCATTTTTGACAAACATACTTCCTCAGTAATAGTTACATAATTCTCTAAAATCGATAAATCCTCCAAAGTTATACAGGTCCACTAACAAAACGGACCCAACCTCAATGATTCTCTGCGAGGCTGTACCCCTCTGTGTAAAATTACGGGCTATTATGCTTTTGTATTGGAACATCAACAACATTTGGCTCCACTCATGGCCAAACTTCACTTAATTACCAAATACCATGCGGTGGCAACAGGCTGTGGTTGCAATTTGTGTGCAATCATAAACCTTTCTTAACATTTGAATGATTAAGTAATATTTTGGAACTGGACTGCCCTAAATGCAATAATTTCACTACATTTGCAAATAAATAACCTGGATCACAAATCATCTGAAGGCTCTGATGGACTTAAAGTGTAGGAAAATCCCAACTCTTTCTTTATTTGTATCAGTGGAGGTACAGTTAAGTTGCTTTTCAGAGGCTGCCGCATTTAGTTTTATCATTTTAAATGAGAATTAGTCTTGAGATGGTTCATCAGGTTGCATGTGACTTCTCTTCTACTATTAAAACAACCAGGTTAGAGCTCAGCACAATCTGTTCAATAGGAGTGCAGCGTTAGTAACAGTAACATAATAACCCTGGGGAGATTTTTTTTTAAAGACAACACCACACCTGAGGTGCTAAATGAACTGTTACTCATTGGGATCAATTAGGTTGCTTACACTCCTTACACTTATTTGAAGGGTTCACATTCAGGATGTATTTGCAATGATGACCTCAGGTAAAGCCAGTGAGTCAGTCAGTGATCCAGAGGTATCTGTTTCACACCTACTTAAAGAAGAGAAATCCACTTACTTTAACAGCACCCCCACCCATCCTCTCCTCCTCTTTTGTCACATTTAGTCATCTTGTCCAATTGTGACCAGTGACACACAGGCATGCCGACAGACATGTTCCAAGACAACAATAATTCTCCAAAAATAGGAGCAAGACGCCAACTTGCCACTCTGTCTGAACAGCAGGAAAAATCCTGTCTAACTTCCCTTTGGAGACCTTACTTGACCAAATATGACTGACCCGTAAACCTTTTCCCATTCCTTTTTCTTAACATCTAAATTGTGTCAAGCCTATTTCATCTTAGTCATCTCAAGCCATATTTTAATAACTGAGGTTTGATTGAGGCATTTGTGGAATGACATCAATAAAGGGCCATCATTTTCACCTGTATATTCCTGGACATTCATGGATAAACCCGGTGTTCTTAACATTTATTACGATAAGTGTACAAATCAGGCACTCAGGTAATGAGCCAATTCCTTTTGCAGATCATATTTATTAGTTGATGTATGGTCTCGATTCTCTGACATTTTAAATCAACTCTAGATCGTCAGTGTCAAAGCAAGACCCCTCGTTTCCTATTTAATACATATTCTAACTTTAAAATGAATCTCATAAGGGGGGCCTAATATATTAATTGTTGAGTGATGTGAGCATTTACAGTGTAATTATTGTTTTTACAGGTACAGCAAGAGAAGCTGTACACTGTGCACCAGCTAAAGAAAAGCTCCTGGGTGGCAAAGGAAGGAGGACAACCAGAGGGGGGAAAGGGAAGGAGGGATAATGAATGTTGGTAAAAGGGAGGGTTAAGGGAAAGCTCAGGTGGCACAAAGCCCCATATGGCTGGAGAGCAACAAGAAAGGGAATAGAAAAGGGTAGATGGGTGGAGTCCAACATCAGAGACCAAAAGGAGGGAGAGATGGAATGTCGAAGCAGAACAGCAGGAAATAATAATTAGTCTGTTCTCTATTCCCTAAGCTGTTTGTTCAATTAGAGAGAGCTCCTGCTGGAGAAACAAGAGGAAAAACACTTAGCTTACAGATACTGTGGTTTTTTTGCAGACAGGCACAGCTTATAAACACCCCAGGATACTTTGATTTGAAAATAATATACAACGTAAACATATTTTCATAGTAACATTGTATGTTTTCTACATATTTGTACACTAAAAATTAAAGTTTGTACCATTTCTTGATTTACAGTAATTAAATATATCCACCACAGGGATAAACTGTTTTGGATTTGATGGTCTTTTATTGTTATTTGCTATTTGACAGTTTTTTTTAACTGTAATTTATTTATCTTTTTTAGATAACTTTTAGCTTTTTGCCTTTGTTACATAGAACACCTTCAGCGTGGACAACACAGCCTTTTTACATGGGGCGCCCACTCTACCAGGTGAGCTACTGGGCACCCCTCCTGTAAATTCTGCAAACATTTTTTTTACAGTGTTCAATAAAATTATGTCCAAAATATCTGCAACAAAGTCTTAACCACTGGATCTAGTTTTGGCAGGGAAAAGGCTACAAATAAAGAAACATATTTTTGCATGGCCCAAGCTTGCTCTTTTACCATACTATCAGGTCTTAGCAAAATACATATTTTTTTAGCATTCATTAACGCTGTTTTAATAGGAGGATGACAAAACAGCCATGCCACCATTATTTCTTGAAAAGGACACCTGTTGCTGATTACTGACAGAGTGGTACAAAGCAGTTATGGTCCACTATAATAGAGATAGCAGCAGTGTTTAAGGGTTTAACACTTACAAAAACACTATAATCTGTGCAGGAGAAAGTGCACTCCACCACCTCTGCCTTATCAGGCGATACCACTGCTATAGCACGTCAGTTAATGTTGGAGGAGTCATTCCAGTCTGTGCACACACACACACATGCAGTCCGTCTGTCTTTCCTCCCTGACAAACCCACATACCACAGTGACTAACATATGACTGCAGGCTTCCAGAAATAAATCTGCGCAGCCCATAACAGCTGCATAAGAAGAGTACAGGGAGATAGACTCACTGTACTACAGATACTTGAGACTGATACACGGGCACACTTTGTTGATAAAGGTGTGTGCCAAAGCTTTCTTTCACCATGGACTGTAGTTTGCAAATAGCAGAAACTAGGCTGGATAAAAGTGGGGCCTAAGGAGCACAGCAATCTATAAATACAGCCAGTCTGGATGTCTCAAATGTTTCCGATGGAGTAAATATATTCAGAGTGCCTGCACTAGTTTGATTTGTGCACAGACCAAGGAGCCATTAATTAATCCTGCTGTGCCTGGCCTTATAATAAACTCCTACTTGGAGTATATAAGCCACACTACACTACAAAAAAGATTGAAAGTTCTCATAAAATGCGAACAAGGGCAGCACTCAGCACTTCATTAAGAAGTTAACTACATTATCTCCTGTGTTCAGCATATTTAAAGGTCTAAATAACACATGAAACAAAGTTTAACCCTTGTAATCCTAACCCTAACCATACACTTTATCAGTTGGTCTTGTGCTTTATTTCTACCATACACCGACTCCTTATTAAACGGACAAATTGAGCAAAGTTCATACTCTATGCTTTTGATCTAATGCAGTCAGTGTATACTGTGGTAAGGCTTCTATCCGTGCTGAACATTGCTAGTGGAAGCATTGCATCCACACCCTGTCTATTTAAAACAGGATGGCCTGTGAAGTGAACGCAGATATTACCAGATACACTCTGTACGGCTGCCAACAACGCATAGCCTCAAATGTTCTCCCTCTTGCCCATCTCAGTTTTCACAGGAGTTAAATTTAACAAGACATAAAATAACCCTAAACAAACAGATGTGACCGCATACACTAAAACATTTTCCTCTTTGCAAAAGTACAGTATAGCCTTCAAGTAAAAGAAAAGAAAAAAAGAGGGAGCTCCCTTAGTCAGCAGGACAGAGCTTGCAACTGACCACTTGAACCTTTAACTTCTAAAAAAGGTAGATGTTGTGAAGGATAGGGTGGGGAGCTTCTGTCTGCATCTGTCTCAAAATCTCTCATCATTTGAGACCCCAGCAGAAAAAGATACAACACTGAGGGATAACATTATCTTACAATACCTAGTCTATCTCTCTAATCTATTTTAAGAAACTGTGTGAACTGACAGACACATATGGCATTCAAATACTATGCAAAGGATGAGACTGACACTTTAGCCCAGTGGGCGCAGCTTTGAATTAATGAGCATTTACACTGCAGCTAGCAAGCGGTGTTGAAATCCCTCCATATACAGTACTCAGGAGCGCACACAAGCATGCATGGACAGGACAGTTGGTAGCCAATAATTATCTCAGGGTGTGTGCTGAGGAGGATAAACAGACCGTTATTTGAAATCCCATACTGTATTTAACTGTAAAATCTGCCAGCCTTTACCCGTGGGTGAATTTTAAAACTGAACAGAAACAGAAATGAGGCTACCACAAACAGCAGATGGATTTTGAAAAAGAAAAAGAAAAAAGTGTGACCTACCAACAGTGAGGCAGATGGCAGCACAAATCAGTAGATTGAGAATGTAGAGGCTTTTTTTATTTAACTATTCTTCGCACTTAATAAGCACCTTGAGGCAAAATTTAGAAATAAGACATGCACCAAGCCAATAAATGGAAACTAATGAGTTTTTCTACATCTGGGTGTGGTGTAGTTGATCATCACTGGGTGACTGAAACATGTGACCAAAGTAAACTCACAAGGCTCTGACGTCACATATGATTGCGCCTCCAGAAAAGAAAGAAAGAAAAAAAAATATCTATTAAGATTAGTAAAACAAAAAATTAAAAAACACAAAAACACAACTGAGTGATGCTGTGAATTTAGAGTTATTTTGAGCAGTTCCCTCTTAATCCTCCCTCCGTTTATTTAAATTAGTCTGTTGCTTTTTTATTGCTTTTGTGGGAGTGCATACTAAAACTAAAGGCATTCAACAAAACCACATTAATCAGAGGCTTGTGGACTAAAGCTTACTCAACACACAAACAAGCATGTAGGCAGACACAAATAAACTCAAGATCCAGACATGTAGAGAAAAACACCACTGTGCTAATTAAGACTATTTTCTGCTGCAGACGAGAAGACAGAGGATTATAACTACACTAGTCTAAATGCAATTACCATAAAAGATGCTCCAACTGACACAGGGGACGAAAAATTTAATCAAGAGACTGTTCAACTCAGAAACAGAAATTTCATGTACCACAAATGTATTCTTGAGTGGATCATTTTTATCTCAGTGCACTGAGAGAAATCAGCACTCATTGGAGATGTTCCAATTCCAGTTTTGGAAATGCATCTGATACTGCCCAAAATGCAGGATGGGATATCAGCACGTGTGGTACTCTAAGCACCAATCCAATACCACTGATAACCTTTTAAGAAGTTTAATAAAAAACAAAAAAAATAGCTGTTTTCCTGGAAATCAGTTCCTTTTAACTGCTTTAAATCAGTCACCTACACAGCTGTTGTGCTGTGCACCAGGGAAAACAATGAGTTTCCTGTAGATACCTTAATGTGAGCCGTTGTCAAAATGTCGGTAATATTAACCGTATTTTACACTGATAAGTCCCACGTGTAACAAGGAAACACACACAATATGTAAGGCTTTGGTTTCATGATTACTAGTATTTTATTATTATTTTTATTTTTTTAAAACACAATGGTATCAGATTAGCACTCTATACTGGGGGGCAACCGATATCGGTTTTTCAAGGCCAATACCAGCTATTATTAGTTAATGAGCACGATAACTGATATTTGGAACTACCATTTACAATAAAATTTAAAATCTTTCTGTCAATATTAAGAATTTGGCATATCAGAAACTCTAACATAAAACTTTGTTAAAAAGCCATTGGCAAATGTTAAATCAAAACTGAGACCTTCAACATCATGTACAGAAAGATCCCAGCAACTTTTTATAAAAGGGGATTAATAACAATAGCTCCCTGAGGTTTTACAAAGTAAAAGTTCTATGCTGACACTTTCTTTGCACTTTTTAATTAATTCTATGGGCGATCATTAAAATATAACGCTGCGACAGAAAAAATATTGGCCCCGATAATCAGCCAGGCCGGTAATCTGTCAACCCCTACTCTGTATTGGCCAAGTTAGTGTCTGGAATGAGAGGAAGATGCCTTTTGTTTTCCATGCTTAATTACAGGCTTATAAAGCTCAGAACTAAGGCTTCATTAAGCGATCTCTCCACTGCTCCTGATGTACACACACTAAACACTGACACATTCACACACACTCACACACCCACTACTCAGATTTCAATGGCCAGGTACAAACAAATTTCATTTCCCTCAAAAGAGCAGTGTCTTCCTTCCTCATTTGCTTGCTTAGTGACCATGCTGTCTGTGTGTGCATGTTAAGTGTGTGTGTGAGGGTGAGTGTGTTTGTGTAGTTTTTATGAGCTGTGTTTCATTAGAACTGGGCGTATAGTAAAGAAGCTACTCCCTGTGTGATGACGAAAAAGAAATCCCAACACAAAGGGAGTTGTCATGGTAATTTATATGGAAAGAAATGTCACACACTGACCGGATAAAAAGGCATTTTGGGTCCACTGCCAGCTGACTCTGTGACAAGTCTACTTTGTAAATTGGCCAAAAGGCTCTTGAGTATCTGAAATCACTGTATTTAAGAGTATCTGGTTAAAGGGACCTTTACTTGAAAGATCAGGGGAGAAATAGACCGAGCCTTAATTCACATCATCAACACTCTTTCTAGAAGTATTACACCCTACTCGGGTTGCCACACAGGAACACCTGTATTGTACTTTTTATACACTGCTGTCAAGCCTTCACCACACACCTGCAGCGTAGATGGACTAGTTTAAAAGGGTCCTGAAGAGCTAATACGATAGATAAAAGGTGTGAGTAATCTCAAATAACAGCACACACATAAACCCCATGTTTAAACCATAATTACAAGGCTGACTTAAGAATTGCACTACGCAGCCATTAACATAAGTAACTTCAGTTAGATGACTACTCTCGCTACATCTGAGCTTACACAAATACCTACATATACCACATATCCCGCAGAAATGTCAGGAAGGTATGATGGTACCAAAGAATAGATACCACCAAGCCCTATGAGAAATAATGAAAAATTACCAGATATGATAACACACACTGTACTCATATTTAACAAAAAAAAAAATCCATAAATCAGACACTGACTATAAAATGCATGTATACTTTATATTAGATTAAAAATCCCTTATTTGTCCAATCACAATAACATGTGAAAGACCAAGAGCTGTTTACCACCGACATAAAACAGCAGCATTGGCCGTCATTTACAGTCAGTGATGATGCTGTTTATGTGATAAGGTGATATTTCTCCTTACAGTCCCATGCCATGTAATTTAAAAAAAAAAATAGGATTCTGTGGTAAAACATCATTACTGTATAACACTGTCCTCACAGCTCATATTGGGATTAAAGTGAAGAGGCACAAACTCTAGCTGCACCCCAAACAACACACCACCAGCTAGTTTCTCTCCACTATAGCAACCAACCACACTGTTGCACTAAGCTTTGCTCCAAAGCTGTTCATGCTTATTGTCTGTCAGAGGCGGAGAGACAGTAAGCAACAGTGGAGCAGGCTGACCTGGCTGCTGGAACACTCTCTGTGTTGTCAGTACTGACTAAAGGCTACAAATGCTTTCTAAGTGTTTGGTCATGGGGCTGCCCCATAATGTAGCCCAAATAATTTCAGTGTCAAGACAAACACCTATCACTGGAGACTTTAACAGTATCTCACAACCAGAAATATATGCATATATGTTAACTGAAAATATGACAGGCAAGGCTTAAGTGGTAACATAATGCAAAGGCAACAAATGTCCCGTTTGTTTAATGGCAAGGCCTTTCGGTTTTTTCCGAGCTGAAATTATTTTAATTCTAAGGTCATTTCAAGTTATGAGAGCATGAAAATAAATGTTCAAAAGTGTCTGTTTTTGAAGGACTTACCCTGAGGGCGGTTTTGAGGACTCAGTCATTGCAGTGATTACGATATCCAACTTCAAATGATAGCTGTCCTCGAGCTCTCAAAATCCGCTGTTGTTCTTAAACTCGCTGGATATCCATTTCACTATCACCTGCGAGTTGGCATATCACAGTTAAATTCATTTGCATGAGTCGGGTTTTCCAACATATCGCAACCGAAACAACGACCTGTATTTTTGGAGAGAAAAGAACAACTTTGTGTTTTCTGTTACAGGTCCAACAAGTGACAGTGCGCAAAGATGACAGTCCACCGTGACCTGAAGCACAAACCGCAAAGTGTCCGTGAGCTCTAACTACGACACAAGAACCGAAAAATGTCTAGTATTTTAAGTCCAACTTACTTTAGTCAAAACGGCCTTGCTGCCTCATTATCATGGACTGAGTTCCTTGTAAAATACACTTGATATAATCTTCGCAGTCCCCCGCGGCTGATTTTCCCTCGAGCATTGTCAAGGCAACTGGATTGACAAAGTGAACTTCCGGTATGATTTTCCAAAGTACAGGTTCATAAACACTCGCATTCACTGTTTCCACCTTTTCACGTTTTCTCTATATTTGCCAAGCCTATATACCCTATATTTGAGGGAATAAAAACTTTTAACAGCACATCTAGCGTACTACAATGACCATCTTATAATCCTATTCGACCACTGAAAATTTTAAAACAAAATTAAAGATGCATCTTTATTTCCACTTACTTTTAGCTGTCTGATGCTCATGCATCTTTTCTAACCGTTTTTAATATTTTCTTTTTTACATTACTCTTGCTTTTATCTCGTGAGTTGTTTTAGCCTCATTTAATTCACCAGAGTTCTTTTTTACTTATTGTATTGCATTATGTATCGCTGCCTTTCATGCACCTTTTACGTCTTTAATCATATAAAACTGTGTTGAGACAGATTCTAACCCATCTGCCTCAACTAGAAAACTGCTTTTGTTTTTTGATTCTGCTATGTAAATAAAAGTGACTTGACTTAAAGAGAAGGATATAGCCAACAAGAGGGTTACAGCTCAGAGAGACATTACATCAAGTCTTTATTCATGTTTTCCGTACTTTGATGTGTTTAATACATAATGTTTAAAACATGCAGTCGGGCTGTCTGTCTCGGTTGCAGCTCCTGAGTGCGTCCTCTCTTTTATTTGGAAGGCAATGCTACGTGGTTTCCGGTAATGTGTGTTCTACCTTGACGTAGATCTCTCCGGCCCGCCTTCGTCAGCAGCTCTAACGTCAATCATCCTCATTGGGAATTCACTGAGCGCCAGCTGGAGAGCGACGGCACCAGTACACAGAGATACATACAAACAAAACGTTAAACATAAATAAATAAAATTCATTCATTTAAAAAAAGGGTTCAAAGCTGAACATCCAGCGATACGCAAACGTTTTTTTTGTTGTTGTTAGTATTATCAATCAGCAAACGTTATTATAATTGTTAAATATTGTTGTATCATTACTAGAAGTAGCAGTTGGCTATCATCATTGTTATTGTACATTGGGTTTATATATGAGATAGGCCAAATCAAAGTTTGAGAGGCACTCTGAAAAAGTTTCTGTGCATAAATGTCTCATTGAAATTCAGCGATGACAATTCAAATCTTTCCTCCCGGCATGTTTCTCCCGGCATGCTTTGGGCTGTCTTGCCCCTCTGCAACACCTCCCTGCGCAACTTTGGTTTGACTCTCCACCACAAGAGGTCACTCGTAGACCATTCTACAAATTTACTCCAAAGTTGATCTGTTTTGGTGCTCTACATGGGTTAAGATTTTGGATAATTAGGGGTGAAAAAAACATTAATAGAATGATGATGGTAGTAAGAACAAGACAAGGTCTAAAACAGTATCATAAGACAGACAGTAATTGCCCTTTAAAAACAGTTCCTAATGATAATGATATATTTTTCATTTAGCTAAATTAAAGTAATACTCTGTGATGTAAATGTAGAAAACAATAGGGTAGCTCGGTCGCCCAAATTTGACAGAAATATGCAATCACTTCCTAATTGATGGTGAGATCTTTTTATAATTATAATGGATATGACTAAATTTAGATTATTACTGCGCAGACTGTACCACAGATTTGTTTACATTACAATGGAGTAAAAAAGTATCTTTGATTCTAACTATAACCAGTTGTTGCACCCATTCATGCTCACTTTTCATTAAATACTCGAACCCTTTACTTTTTATATGAATCTATGTGGTAAAACGTGTTGTTGGAGCTCTTCAGCTAAAATCATTTTACGTAGGTGTTTTTTGGCTGTCTTTATATCAAGGGTGAATTGTGATCTGTGGCTCCTGATAAGGATCTTGAAGTCATACTTGGGGACTTTCAGGAAGTGACAGCTGCATTTCTGCTTGTCTGCTAGTCATAAATAGGGGACTGCAGACTTTAAGACTGTTAGTTCATCACTATTCTTTTGAGGACATCGTGTCCATAAAGATCTGGCCAGAGAAATAAGAAGCCCCGAAGTGCAGCCGCTGACTAGACCTGATAGAAAAAGGGATCACTGAGATATCACCATGTCAGGTGAATGCATTTCAACAACTGCACTTGCGTTGCATAATGTATATATATTTCAACATATTATTGACTTGTAGCAGAAATTTGTGACAATCTTTGATGGTTGCCTAATACACTGCTGTCAGTTGTAAGTCCTATTCTCCACTTAAATGCAAACTCTGTAATGAAGTACACTTAAGAATTTATTTAGATTTCCATATTGATCTTTACTAAAACAGGTCCTGAGATGGTTTTATTAAATTATTATTATTTTATTAAAACTGCCTCAGAGGAAGGAAATATTATGTAGCCATCAAAGTGTCTTTAAAAATTGCTATTTGTACTCACCAGACATATAACCTACAAACACGTACGAACTGAGGTAGACCATATGACAATATTCAAATAAACTAAAATCTGAAGTAATCTTGTTTCCATTTAAATACTCAGTGATATATTTCAAACTATTTTATATATGTAAAACATCTCTAACAATGGACAGTATACAGCAAGTTATGATTGAGACATGTAACCACATATGAGAAACTTGACACCAGTGTTTGCACTGGTGTGATACATTCAAGACCCTTTCCATACAGTCAGTGTTTACATTATTTTGTCTTCCCCTTATAAATTAATGTGCAGATGTGACAAATTTTATTCTGACAGAGGATTAAGTTACCTGCAAGGACCAGCAGAGGGCATAATAACCTCCATTATCCATTCACTTAGAGGGCCTATTTGCCCAAGTAACAAATGATCATACTTTCCCACTCAGTGATTACAATCCCCACAGATCATTTGGGATTTTGTTTGCAGATTTTTATTGTATTTATTTATCTATTTTTATTTCTGTTTTTTAATAAGACAATTATATCTGAGAACTCTGCCCTAACAAAAATACAATGTTTGTGGTGTTCAAAGTATTAAAAAAATTACATCTAGCCCTGTTTAATGAATAATCACAGACAGGTGTGAACAGCTTTCACTGAAACTACTTTCTGCCAAAAAAAAAGGTCCCTTTGAAAACTGCTACAATTTTGCTGTTACAAAGTATTATTTTAATTTTGTGAGCATCAACAATTTCATGTATACATGCAACCTTGCCATTTTAATGTGTATAGTACATCCTAATGTATTAAATCTCAAACAAGGTTTGATTTTTGCAAATTCTGAAATCTGAAAATCTGTCTACAGATGACGGAGAAAATGCCACTACACCGAACTACTATAACTACGATTATTCAGCTTATTATGGTGAACTCGTTCCAGACTTCACTCCTTGCAGCAATGCCAATGTGAAGGAGTTTGGCAAAGTGTTTTTGCCCACCCTCTACAGTTTGGTTTTCATCCTCGGCTTTATAGGTATGTGTGTGCGTGCGTGTGTGTGTGTGTGAATCTGAGTGTGACAGAGAGAGAGAGAGAGAGAGAGAGAGTGAGTCAGAATGCAAGACCATTACATATGATGCATGGTGATCTGACACATTTAACATTTTCCCTTCCTCTATAAAGGTAATGGCCTGGTGGTGTGTGTCCTGGTGAAGCACAGCAAACAGACCAACTTTACAGACATCTGCTTCTTCAACCTGGCTCTCTCTGACCTCCTCTTCGTCCTCACGCTGCCTTTCTACTCTCACTACTCTGTGGTCAGTCAGTGGACTTTCGGAAACTTCATGTGCCGTTTCGCCACTGGCTCCCACACAACTGGGTTCTACAGCAGCATCTTCTTCATGGTTGTCATGACACTGGACCGCTACATGGTCATCCTGCACACATACAAGGTGTCACACTATCGCAGTCTGAGGGCAGGCGTTGCTGTGACCTTGTTGGTCTGGATGCTGAGCTTTTGTGTCTCTCTGCCAGATATCATCTTCACAAAGGTGAAGAATGAGTCTTTCGGGTTGGCTTGCATATACAGCCCTGAAAATTATGCCTGGAGGAATTATAACATCTTCTCAATAAATGTGCTCGGTCTGGTGATCCCCTTGTTGGTGATGATAGTTTGCTACGGCAGGATCATCCCCATAATAATGAACATGAAGACTGCGAAGAAGCATCGTGTTGTTAAGGTGATCATCACCATTGTGGTCATCTTTTTTTTGTTCTGGGCCCCATATAACATTTCTCTCTTCTTGGGGTTTCTGAAATCTGAAGGTATATTGAAGAGCAACTGCAACCTGGAAGCAAATTTAAGACTTGCAGCAACAGTAACTGAGACGTTTGCTTACAGTCACTGCTGCCTGAACCCCATCATATACGCCTTTGTGGGACAAAAGTTCATGAAACGAGCCCTGCATCTGCTGAGGAAATGGGTGCCAGGGATTAACCTTGTGTCCACCAGAGATTTTTCAGATAGCTCATACAGAAAAAGCTCAGTTATGACTAGGTCCTCTAATGCCAGCTCCACTGTGATCATGTAAGAGGTGAAGTGCAGATGAATGTTGTATATGTTGTGCTTTATGGAGATCACTTGCAGATTTGACATGTTTTTATCCAGGCAACCTTATTACTGCTACCACTGCTAATCAGATTATCAAGCAGCATATTGTTTTGTCACTTCCTTTTTCAACCTATGACAGTGTTATTCAATATCAATGTCTATCTTAAAAATTTGCCTGTACCTCTATATATCATTATCTGTAGACCTTATTGATTTTATTTGCACTTTGAATTTACACTGTAATGTTTAGTTTTGACTAGAGCTGCACAATAATATAGCTTTTTATTTTGTTTTTTAAAGTGTCATTGTGATATCAACGTGTGATAAACACATTTGGAAATATCAGACTCTAAAAACAGTAACATATTGATACTATCTGTGTGAAGGCCTATTTTGTATGATATGCGCAATGCTGTTAACTCCCTAGCCAGTCAGAGTCCTTGTCTGATTCCGCATGCACACGAGTGAGGTTTGCTGCCTCACTACTCTGCATGGATGAAGGAGGAAAGTGTGACAAGATGAGTGCAAGCAAAAGTGCAAGCACAGAAAGGAACCAATGCCTAAAAACTAGCACATAGCCCAGAGTCCTGCATCAGGTGACTGACAAAAAAAGGTGATTCACAGATGGCATTTTGTCTTAATGTATTTCTGGTTGGGATCTGGGTGTAAAAATGAACTTGTAGGCTGGGTAGCAGGTGTCCAATAATAAAGAGCCTATATCAAAATAAATATGAATAATTGTAATTTCATTCAATGTTTTAACACTTTCTCTCTCTGACTGCTGATCAAGCGGCAACCTCCTGAATTGAAAAATGAAGCCAACACGGGAGTGCCACAAATTGCAGTTCTTTGACCGGCCAATAGAGGCTTGAGGCTCCAGAAGTGAGTCCATCCCCAAAGTAACCCATGTAAAAATGTCCAAGTGAATTTCATTCACATCATATTAAGACTTATTCAAAATTAGTGGCAGACTAGTTTGAGTGACAGGTTAGGCTCTCTATAGATAGTGTCTTCTGGCTCTCAGTCACATCAGCCATCTGGACAATATTTTGGATACAGGAGAGACGATGAGGCAAAAGTACAGCTACTGTGCAGCTCAAGTACTGAGTGCATGTATCTGCATATTGCAAATATTGTTATCACAATATTCAATAATGTTACTACATATAATATTGTGCAGCCCTAGTTTTGACCATAAGATGTCTGTTATCTGAGGAGTACCATCATCTTCTATATGATCTCAGGTATTTGCTAAATTCTTTGCAATGCTCTTCCTTTTCCTGCTGAGCAACACTGATTGAAACTATGAGCGTCTTGTTTATATCAGCCTGTAACCACAATGTTTGTTTCCCCTTGCCTGATGTGTTGAAACTTTTACACTTTAGCTGATGAGCCTGCAATTTGGAGAAAAACATTCATACTATATGGAAAAGCTACCATTTAGAAGAAACATAATACTTTTACAAGATGAAATTGGGGTATTTTCCACTTTCCTGAGGAAAAAGTTGTTCATTCAAATGTCAAAGATAAATCAAAGCCACAAAGTTGAGGAAACAGGTTATTCGTCACCTTTAGCACTTTCAGCCGTCAATCTTGGGTATAAATCTGTTGATATGGAACAAAGTTTGGCTCATCATGCACGCCTGGAATTTTTCATATATTTTCTTGATATTGTTGTATGCCTAACAATTGTACATATGTACAGTATATTGCAAGTTTGCATTTTTCTAGAGTTTTCATATTGGATGTATTCTTTTTTTCTCTGTTATTTTACTGCCATTTCAGATGTTACTTAAAACACAAAATATATACTGTCAATTTATTCCCATATATCAACTTAATGATCAATGCTCTTGTTTAAGCTTTTGTGTGCATGTTCATGTTGTGATTTGTTGTTATGGTTTAGTTTTCCTGCGGCGATTATTAAAGTTTTACATGTCAAATAATAAGAATACCAATGATATGTCATATAGTGCTTTTCTGAGGACACAGAATCCACAGCACAACCTGTGTTCATTCAAGATAAATCTCATTTTATGCACCTTGGGTTCTTTAATTGTCTATGTGACTGTGACCTTATAAAGATATTAAAATTTACTGCACAGTTAAGTTTTGGGGTTTTTTTGTTGGCGATTACTTTTCACATGCTGTAAATTTTTCATGTTCAACTTTGTCTTATTGTAACTTTTTTTAAGTGAGGTTGAATGAGACACCTCTACCTTTACCACTGCCTAGATCAGTTGTGTTATTGTGCGACTCCAAACTAACGCTTTTAAATACCAAAGTCATACAATAACACAAACAAACTAATCGATCTGTAGAGCAGACCGAAATATATTCTCAAAGTGGTGGCTTTGAAGACAGCATAAACTATTGCTTCAGTTCTTAGATGGAAGAGGCAGTCTGACAGCAAGATAAAGAGGTAAAAATATTCTAAATATGGCAAAAAGCACTTTTACACTTCACATTCACACATTCACATACTGGTGGTCCAGGCGGTCACACAAGGTGCCAGCTGCTACGCAGTAACGATTTACATTTACTCACACACCAATGGAACAGTCACTTGCAATTTGGTGTTCAGTATCTTGTCCAAGAAGACTTTAACACGTAAACTTGAGGAGCCGAGGATCGAACCATTAGTCTTCTACTAGTGGACAAACCGCTTTCCTGGGCCACAACCAGCGAACTCAAACAGATAATGATTTTCTTTGGTGGCTAAAATACATTTGCTGCTTCCCCGATCTACAACAGTACATTGCTTAGCTTCGGTAATACACTTACAGTGGAGAAGTCTTTCAAACAATCCCACATCAAAAAATATTAATTATCGCTTCAATGACTGATCCTCAGGCCAATACAGGCAGCTTTTTAAAATCATATTAAACAAATTTTCGTTCCACAAAGTCATTAAAAGATATTAAGTGTGTTAAAAAAACAAATGATATTGTCACAAATCAAATAAAAATGTAGGCGATTATTTATTAGTGCTGAATAAGTTCCATGATAAGAGCAGCTTGTTATATTGATAGTTGAAGAGAATCTACTGTAAAGATGTCATTAAACATAAACATATTAAAGTCTATAGCTCAGTTGATCCGACTTTATATTAATTAAGATATATATCATGTTTAAATAGTCCAGACAGACCTTTTTTTATTATATTTTATTTATTCATCCTATGATAAAATTACATTACATTAATTGCATTTTGAAAAATACATGAATACATATATTCAGCTGAAAGTTAAAGTCAGTGAAGTGTCATTAGGGTCCTTGCAGTGCTGTGGTATAATCAAGGAAGGGTTGCCATATCTGTTTAAATCTCCCTGCTTTCCCTGACATCTCATATCAAATTTTCTCCATGTATGAAGTATTAAAGAGCCAGGTTTTAAAACAGGGGGATATCCCCCTGTTTTAAAACCTGGCTCTTTAAGATATGGCAACCCTTCCTTGATTATACCACAGCACTCTTTGTTCCAGACTTAAAAGATAACTTTCTTTGCAATGACCATTCCATACTGAATTGACAAAATTTTCCATTGACTTAGAGAGACTGACCTATTTTGAACTAAAAGTCGACAAAATGAGTGAATATTGTTTTTCCTGTTGAGCTGAATGCTATTTTCAAAAGTTTATATCACCTAAAAAGTCAGTTTGAAAAGCACAATGAAACAGAGAAAAGCTCCTCATTAGAATACATCTCTCCCTGCTATTCTTTTCCGCACATGTTAATACACGAAGGGACATTTCTCAGAAAACCACATTCGACACCTCTGTGCCGTCTTAACAGAATGCGGAGGAAACAACAAAACCCAACGTTCACCTTACGAGAAATGAGCCCTGCTGCAGGATTCGACACAAAAGTGAGCAATGCAAGTTGACAGGATGACATGTAAGCTTGGCATGCAGCACAACAGCATACACATTCAAGAGCAGTGATTCTGGCAGACAAGGCGGTAAGCACAATAAAATTTTAATTTTTTAAAAACTTTTACCAGACATCCCTCACCTCTCTTACCTCCAACATCTATAAAAACAGGGGGAGTAGAGGTTTTTATGTGCACGCGCATGTGTATGAATATCAACCACAGGAAGTGAGGGTCGGCATGGGTGTCAAAGCAGGTGGTTGTGTATATGTTGATAGCAAGAAGAAGGTTCGAGATGTGGTTTTAAATAGATGACATGAATATGATTATGGTCAGAGTAGGAGGAAGTTTGTGAAATTCATAGACAGATGAAAATTAATTCAACATCTCCACTGGTGATGGCGTTTGATAATGTTGCTTGTACCTCAAGCACACTGTGCATTCAGTGGGGGGAAAATAAGATAATGTTAAGTTATAATCAGTTAAAGTGACCAAAAAAATAGTTATTGCAATGGCTGTCTTCCAGATTTGGAAAATTGTTTCTAGGTTTTTAGTAACAGCAGACACACACACCTTTCAGACATGACTCATTAAGTGATGATTATATCTGAAAAGTTCAACTTAAAGGGCAGGAAAGTCCACTAGCATCCCCTGAATTCTGTCACATTCATACATAAATGTTTTGTTTTTTCAAATTATTATTTTTTTTAATCTTCTATTCGTACGAAATGTTCAGTGTGGCACATATGGACTTCAGTCATCACAATGATGGAGCATCTATCATGATGAAGGAAAAACACATCTTCTTTTCCTGGGTTTTTTTCTGTGTGTGAGTGGAGGCTTCAGAAAAAAAGTTAAGAAGATAGAAGCTAAAGAGTCAAAAGATCTTATTGTGAAAACGCTGTAATTTGTACTATATACCCCTTTATATTTGAATAATTTGGCCACTTTGGCTTCAGCAAGGTGTCTCTTCATGTTGCAAAAACAGATTTTATTTGGATCGATACCTAGAAATGTCCTAGATCATTTGTGCCCAAACTTTTTCCTTAAGGGACTCATTCTCTATCACTTAGTAAAGTGACAACTCTGTCAAATAACATATTTTATGGATATTTCATATTATATTCACTGCATAACTATTCTATCTAAAAACTGTACAACTACCTCAAATAGTGAAGGCAATAACTACATGTTTGTGTAAAACAAGCTCATTTTGAGCATATTATTTCTGGAAAACACTGTGTTAGAGATACATTTTCCTGATATCTTCATTTAACTTTTTACACTATTATTTGTCTGTATTATGGGTTGTTTTTTTTGGCTTTTTTTAACAATCATACATACTTAATATGTTTCTTTTTTGAAAAATTGAGATATATGCTTACTAAATGTTTAAAAACTTTTTTTACACCTTAAAATCAAGGAGGCCTTGCAACCCCCTGGAAAGGTTTGGAGACTTCTAAAAGGGGTCGGGAGTGAAAAAGAGTGTCCTAGATGGTCACATTTTTCTACTTAACCGTCTTTGATTTTTTTTCTAGTTTATGTCTAGGAGACAGAAGTCCAAGTGAATGGAGCATGGTATTCAAGGCACTGAGAAAAGTAAACAACAGAATTAGGTTTTTGCTGAGAAAAATTGAATTAACTGAAAAAGAAAACAAACTGGTGGGCAATTCTCTTGTACTATTGTCTTTAAAACTTGTTGAATTGAAGGTCTAGGAGGAAGTAAAAATTGCACCCTGAACAACTCAGGGCCATTATAGGTTTGAACTCAAGTGCATGTTGCTACAAGTCAAACAGCATGGCCTTTAGTTTTGATTAACAGCACTGTCCAAACACAACTCAATGTATGACATAGTTTATAACCAAAAAAAAAGCCCCTTGTTTTGTCCCTTAAGGGGAACTTATGCATACCAGGATGGGGCAAGTGTTGTAGACTTGTGGTCACCTTGGCTTTGTACCAAGTACTTGTTCATTTAGGTTGGTAGGTGTTGGGTGTGGGGAAAAACAACCACCAAAAGAAAAAAAAAGTGAAATGGTGGCATATGGAAAACTTTAAAGTGTAGTATTATCATATCCATAATATGACTTGTATGTCACTTAAATGATATATTTTTTGTTGTTTGACTTGGACTGATTTCACTGATGTTAATTCTGGTATTCACTTGTTTGTTCAGTATGATGCCACTGAATCACCCTGACACCTTTTTTTCTAAATTATGTTCTTTACATCATGAACCACAGTGGTTTTATGCATCATTTGAACTTTGTGTGGGTTTGTACCATTTCTGACATCCCTTCTCATAATGTGTTAACCCCAAATAATCTGAGGGTTTTTTTTGTCCCTCCTCACACAGCAGAATGAACACATCAGAGAGTGAGCTAAACTACTTGGACTATGATTACAATGGCACCTGTGATCAGGTTCCCGGTCCAGAGTCGCTCGATGGATCCTCGGTCTTGTTGTTTCTCTACTACACGGTGTTTTGTCTCAGTCTGCTGGGTATGTTCAAAGAGACCTAAATCCTAAACAGAAGAGGAAACATGTATTGCTCTATTTGCACATTTTAATACACATTTGCATTTTAAGCGTTTATCTGAAACTGGAATGTGCAACAGTTCTACAGTCACAAGAAATGATAAGCAACCGAAAGATGATGAACAATTTGAATCAATTTCACAGGCAACAGCACAGTTCTCTGGGTTCTCCTGCGGTACATGAAGCTGAAAACAATGACGGACATTTGTCTTCTTAACCTGGCCCTGTCTGACATCATACTGGCAGTGTTCCTGCCCCTCTGGGCACACGATACTCAGAACCTCGCATCATGCAAACTGATGACAGGAGTCTATCAGGTGGGGCTTCGATTGTTGCCATTGTTTCATTACTTAGAAGTTGTAGGCTTGAGTAACATGATTATCACTCAAGGAAGATTCGAGCCATAAATTTGTTGATATTAGACTCAGCTTGACAAAAAAAAAGACTTGTAATTTAACTTTGACATTGATAAAAATGACTTGTGACTTCACTTGGACTTGCGCGTTTAGACTTGAAAATACTTGATACCTTCCCCTAGCCAAAAAAAAGAGAAAATATGTATTAAAAAAATGTGTCTTGAGTCAACGCACTTTCCTTCATCTCCTGAATCAAGTAACATTAACATTTTCCATTTCCAGCACGTTAGAAAAAAAGGAAAAAGTGGAACCAGAGAGAATTTTGCATTTTCATAAAAAAAAACTACAGTTCATCAAAGACAAACTTCATTATACAAAACAAGCTCGCAGAAAATTACAGACAGAGATGCAACAACCTCCAACAAACTTGTTTTAACAAATAAGTATAGATTTTAAAAGCAATCATGATTTTTTGTAAATTGAATAGATATTATATATTATATATTATACATTAGGCTACTCTGTTGTTAAAATGACTTTCCATTTGTGAAGTGCACATTATAATTTTTTAAGGACTTAGAACTTAAGTTAGGGACATGGGACTTGACTCTGGACTTACCTGTCTTGACATGTGACTTGACTTTGGACTTGAGTCTTGCTTGACCTTCCTCTGCAAAAAAAACAATTAAAAAAATCACTCATTATTTGATATTTGAAACTGGATGTTTAGAGAGCAGATGTAAAAATTTAAAAAAGACATGCAGCTTTCTTTTGTATTTATTTTAATGTATTAATTTACACGTTTACTTAATAAGGACCCTGTATCTGATGACTAAACAGAGATATAGCTAAAAGCTCATTTTTATCCAGGTGAATATGTGTGAAAAGTTATGATTAGGCTAGTCCAGTAACATCCTAACCCTAACACTGTATCTTAACTATTAGTGTATAAATGTAACACTGGAATGTATCATTAATTCTATTTATTTTTGTGAGACATTATGCCAGTTATTTCCATTTCTTGCAAAAAGCCTAATTTAATCAACGTTACTGTACAGTCTGCATGACTAGGTTGTGCAGCAATGTTCCACTCTTCTGGTTTTCTTTATAATAGAAGAGATATTCTGGCAGTAACCGAGGTGAGATCAGGTATAAGGTAACAACAGCTGTGAAACAGCTGCTGTGTAATGTGGGCCAAACCACAATGAGGCCAGTAAAACCTGAGTCTGACTTTGCTTCCACCTCTGCTCCTCTGCACAGTTGGGTTTCTACAGCGGCACCTTCTTTGTGACCCTCATGAGTGTGGACCGCTACCTGGCCATCGTCCACGCTGTTGCAGCCATGCGAGCTCGGACACTTCGCTACGGAATCGCAGCCAGCACTGTTATCTGGGTTCTGTCTGTCATCATGGCGTTACCTGGGGTGACATTTGCATCCTTGGAGACAGAACCAGATAACATCTCCCAGTGCCAGCCACTGTACCCAGTGGAAAGCCAGAACTTTTGGAAGATGATGCGAAACTTCAGTGAGAACACAGTGGGCCTCTTCGTGTGCCTCCCCATCATGATTTTCTGCTATGTGAAAATACTTGTCGTGCTGTCCAAGTCCAGGAACTCCAAAAAAGACAGGGCTGTAAAGCTGATATTCACCATTGTGTGTGTGTTTGTGGTGTGCTGGGTCCCCTACAATGTCATGGTTTTCCTTCAGACGCTGCAACTGTTCCTGGACACTCTGAACGCCTGCGAGCCTTCACAAACCATCAACTCTGCCATGAGCTTTGCTGAGATCATCGCACTGTCTCACTGCTGTATAAATCCAGTCATCTATGCATTTGTTGGAGAGAAGTTTAGGAAGGCACTGGACAAAGTGCTGACTCGATACCTCTGCTGGAGACAAGAGAGCAGAGGGATTCACAAAGACACCACAGAGAAAGAGACTTCCAACACCCCTGTCAAATCAGATTACTAAGAATGATGAACACACCTTGCTGCAAAAATGGCAAAGTGTGTGTGTACAAGTTACAAGGTAGATTTAGAAGTCATTTTTCAAAAGTAGTTTTTTTTAACGCAGTTTAATAAATGAAATTAAAATTTGTTCTTAAATCCTGCTATGTCTTTCTGGAGTCAAAGAAGGAGCTGATGACTCTCACAGCCTGAGGGATGAAGCCGCTCCGTACTCTGGTAGTATGGCACTTACAGATGTCACTGATGTTGATGGGAACCAGTGAAGTTCTGGTCTGTTTTAATAACCTGCTGTAGAGCCTTCCTGTCCTGGGCAAGTTAACCAGGGTCTTGCCCCTGAATTTAGCCTAAGTCTCTGAGGAAGCAGAGCCTTTTCTGTGCTTCTGTTAACCTGGCGTGTTGTTGTGCATGCGTGTCGTTCTTTTGAGAACTTTAAAAATGTACTCAGACTACTGAAAGTGTACAGAATTTTATGAAACAATGATTTAACTTGTATAATTCAAAGTGTAAATGGTAAAACTATATTGTTTTGGTAAAATCAAATAAAGAAAATAAAACTTGATTGCTCCCTTCTTTTAGTGAGAGAAAAAAGTCCCTTGATGTGTGAGTTGAAACCATTTTTCTGACATGTGTAAAATGTCACTAGCAGAGAATCTTGACGCTGTGTCACATCACCATACATCCATTTCAGGCAGCCATTCTTGGCAACAAGTAATTATGTGACAAAAAGTGTTGCAGAGCAGAATCCCTGCGTCATATAACAACAACCTACCTGACTAACAGGCTGGCGTTTGGTCATTCTGGCCTACAATTTAGCTGCTGACTGAATCAAAATGATGCAACAAATTTTTAAGAACTCTAAAATGCAAGAGTCACATCTCAATTTGAGCTTCAGATTTTAGTCAGAGCTTTTTTTTTGCGGTTTTGAAATAGCTATCAGTCTCGACTGCAATGACGGCAGTGTCAGTAGTATCACTTTTGCCAAGCATAAAGGTAAAAGTGTGCTCTGCAAGCCTCCAGCTGCAAGAGGTTGCAGGTTTGGTCCAAGTTGCAGTGCATCTTGCCTAAATGGACCAGTGTCTCTGCAAAGCTGCGGGTTGTAAGCATTTTGAAAGTATCTGCAGGAAGTAACAATACATACATCTCTTACCCACAAGCCCACCTATGGTTAAGGAGGGGGTGGGAGTATTTTTAAAAGGTTAGCAGACCACAAACAAGAAGGTGTGAGAAGTACTGTTCATTTCTCGCGCACATAATGAGCTTGGATGAACAGCTGATAATTTCTTTGATCTGGCCGTCCACCTCAGTCTTTTGATCCGGAATGAACACCACCATCAGCAATATTTTTAACATCACCACCAGGTAATGCTTTTTTTTATTCTTTATGTGACATATCTGTACAATTGTTATTGGATGAAGCTCATGAGCTGAACTGATTAACACTGACCCTAATTTAACTCTGGGTCATTATGGACATAAGGTCATTACTAGTCCAGCTGTAAAAAAAAAAAAAAAAAAAGGTTAAGTTGTGGTTATGAGGTTTTACAATGCAATTTAAGAACTCTAATTCATTTGACTGTGACAAAGTGCACTTTATCCTAATGGCTCTTAAAGACATAGTGATGACTGTTTTTGACTGTGACACTTTCGAGAACTTAATAAGCGAGAAGGAAGATCTCCTCTCAGTTTAGTTTCTGTATTTGAATCATTTTAAGAATTTAGATTCATATCACTTACATTTCTGGGGTCCCCCCCTTCATACTCGTCTTGCTATGAGTCCATGACAGAGGACGTTAGTTCTCCTCACACCATATGTTTAAACTTGCTTTGTAGAAAGGATGCATCTTGATCATCAGTCAATTCTACAACCAATGAACGATCCCTCACTTTAACAATGGATCAGCATTTGATGGACAGCAACAGTATTGAGGCCATCACCTAACACAATCGCACAAAATAGGGAACCTGTAACTGTGCAAAAATAGCAGTACTAACTCTTTAATAGGGGTTGACCGATCTTGGTTTTGCACAGCCGATACTATTATTAGTTGTTAATGAGACTGCTAACATAAATATTTATGACCAATATGCATTTACAATTAAAAGGAAAATCTTTCTGTCAATATTAAGAATTTGAAATATAACAAACTCCAACACAAAACGTTGTTTAAATGCCTTTTTCAAATGTACATATATATACAGCAAGTTCCCAGCAACAGTTTTTATAAAATCATGTGAAAATTTTAAGAAAAAATGAATAAATAAAAATTGCTTCCCAATGCTTACAATTTCTTTGCACTTGCTAATTTTTTTTTTTTTTTTTAAAGATTATTTTTTTGGCATTTTTGCCTTTATTGAATAGGACAGAGTGATAGTGTGAAAGGCGGAGAGAGAGGGCACAACATGCAGCAAAGGGCCATAGGCCAGAGTCGAACCCATGGCCGCTGCAGCGAGGACATTGCCTTCTTACATGGGGTGCCCCAATTAATTAATTTTAACGGCGATCATTACAATAAATTTTACATGTAACACGTGCATGTACATGTGCTGAAAACCATCTTTTAAAACAGGGGTTCACAACTTGGGGTTGACAGATTATCAGTCTGTCCGATTATTTGGGCATATATTTGGCATTTTTGCCGATTATCTGTATCTGCGTTTTACTTTAATGATTGCGGATAAATGAATGAATTCACGTGGCTTGTCTGTAGATCCGTATTCACAACACAACAAAGTAAGCAATGTGATAATAAACTGTGTGAGAAAAGAATCGTGGAGATGTGGCGTTATACCTATGTCATGGAATGCATAAAAAAATTGCTGTGACCTGTGGAAAGCTCTGTAGTTACACCACTTCATGCAAGGATCCCTCGAGGAGAGAGGAGGCGAGGAAGCATAGGTTAACATGATGAAAAGGACTCAGAGTTAACAGGTGAGCAGTGAATGGGGATGTCTAAAGGCCTCTGGTGGACAGGTAGGGAAAGGCAACAAATAATTTCTGAGGAAGTTGGGATGAGGCTGAAGAGGCGGAACAAAAATTGTGACAGGCCCTCGATTGTGATGAGGAACAGATTTTCTCTTCCTTCTTTTACCCCATAATAAAGCTGACTGCTGTGAAACTTAAACACATGGTATGTGGACTTTCAGCTCTGGCACTGCCTTTGGATCCACTATTTAATAGTTATACTTAAAAAAAATTGATATAAAAAAACTGATCCAGCTGAATCACAGAAAGTAAATGGACCTTTTAACTTTATTTTTAGTTTTTAACTTTGATTAAGAAACAGATCTAATCATTTAATGTGGATTCACCATCTCAACATTGCTAGAAACATTAAAATGTGTCAAAGTAGTGGAAAGAAAAAAAAATCCAGGCCAGGGTGTGTGTATGTTTTTCTCTTTTTCCCCCTAAAGTAGGTCATGTTTTTTTTTATCATTTCCAGGAGGCTGACCATGGCTGCAACAACCCCTGCTGTTGTGGCTTTCACCGCAGTGAGTGAGAATTCATTTACGGTCTTACCAAGGTAAGTTCAAACCTCCACATACTACCACTATTTGTTATTTATGTTGCTCAGATCACTCGGTCTCAAAGTCTGCAATGCATCTTTGTAAGTCTGTGCCTCCCTGGCTTCCACTGTTTCTACTTTTTCATAAGATGCTGACTGTTTCAGTTCCATTCTGTGTCATTAATCCTAACATCTGTTCTGCTGATATTTACTCCTAAACTGAGCCGAAAGAGCTCAGCTGCATTGCTTTTGTTGCACTTGTTTGACAGTGCAGCTTATCTTCGTGAAAATGTTTCTTTTTTTTATTGCATTCCCTTTTGTGTGACTAAATGAGAATGGATGAAATTCGGGACAGGGGAGTTGGGGTGGGCTTGACCACATGGCTGTGATGGCCGAGGTCTTGGGTGCATCAGAGCTGACCACAGTAAAGCACATAAAGTCAAAACTCAAAGGGACAATCTATTAGTTTTTATAGATGAACTCAACTGCCTACTATTAGGAAAAAAGAAACAATGACTGTGTCGTATGTAACAGTGTGTAAATCATTTTCTGTTACAGAAAATTCAGGATGATATGAAAGACACTATCCCAGCTGTGTTTACAAGACATTATGCACAGGCGATAGGTAGCCTGGAATCATTCTGAATGTGTTTCCAGCAGCTAAGATTGTCACTGAGCTGTGGGAAATAGCAAACATATTTTATCACTGCAGCTATAACAAATTCCTCCTGCAGAGGCGGCTGCACTCTCAGTCATATGGTTTAAAACAGGTCAAACTAGAAAAGTGCACTCAGCAGAGTGCAGATCTCAGCTAGGGAACCAAGCTCTCTCCCAGGCTGAGCATGGCCACTCTAGACACCTCTTGTAATTCCAGCAGACGCAGCACAGTGTAATATGACGCAGTGCGGAGGACAGAACAATAACAGAACAATAGTGCATGTCCAGTGGAACTGTCCCTTCTGTCTTCCTTACAGTTAAAACAGCAGCGAAAATAACAAAAAATGGGGGTTTATTCATCCCTTGACGTGCCTGTCTTTCATGGATCATGACATATTGGGTATGGACTCAATATGCAGCTGCTCTGGTTCAAACTGAGACCAAATGTTTTTAATGGATGTCAGTTTTTGAGCCAAAGTGTCTTGTAACAGATGGTAAGGCTCATAGTTTTCAGCTGAGACAATTTCCAGAAAACCTGGCCCCCCACCAGTCCACTAAAATGAGTAAGGAGTCAATGACGGCATAAAACAGTCAGTAAGACAAGTTATTAAACAACTGTGAATAACGACAACCACCACAGGTTCTTCAGTATACAGTTATGCTCAAAAAAATGATTATGCCGATTAGTACACTAGATCACAATAGGAGTTGAAAGATTATTGGCCTGGACAATTATTGGGGCAGATATTTGGCATTTTGCTGATTATCTGTATCTGCTTTTTGTTTTCATGATCGCTGCTAAAATGAATTAATAAAAAGTACAAAGAAAGTGTCAGCATAGGAGGAACTTTTACCTTGTCCAACCTGTGGGAGCTAATTTCATTTTTGTATTTAAATTTTCACTTGACTTTATAAAAAAGTTACTGGGAACTTGCTGTATATGATGTCGAACATTTCAGTTTTGATTTAACATTTGCTAAAAGCATTTAAACAAAGTTTTGTTTTGGAACAAAACAAAACTTATATTTTGTTATATTCCAAATTCTAAATATTGAAAGAATAATTTTTGTTGTAAATCAGTTACAAATATCGATTATCGGTCTCATTAACTACTAATAATCGATATCAGCCCTTACACAGCCACCCACACATGCCAAACTCATACACACACAACTAAACGCATGATCCCCTCAAGGCTTATGGCTGGTGGAGATAATAATGACATCAGTAAACTGTTATTTATAATTACCTAATCCATGCAATAGACAAGCATAACACATCAATAATACTCTTACAAATCTTACGAAAACAAACAGGACTTTTTTAAAAAAAAATAACTGCAGGAATTACAGCCTTACTAATTTGTGTAGACTGATAATTTAATGAAAATCAAATCATGAATCAAATCATATCTCATTTCAATCTAAACCCTTCTTTGTTCAGCTTGTTGCGCTCTGAAATAAACAATAGTTCAGTGCAGCATTTTTCAGTATTACTGTCACCAGGTCGGGCGGTCAGGTCATTTTTGCCTTAAAGTTTTAGGTCCAGCCTCTCAGCATGCAGACAGGTCATGTTTTAGCTCGTTTCTATTATATATTAATGAGTTACAGGTCCAACAAAGTGGCCTGACATAAGGGGATCTTCCTAATCATTCTTTGCTCCTTGCTTTTGTCCCTCTGTTTCTCACCAGCTCCACAGCAGCACCCTTCACCGAAATCACCACAGAGAACATCTCAGATTACTACGCTTACTCCGACTACCCTGAGGGTGACTTCGGGAGGTGTGTGTATGAGCATCATGGGGCCAAATTCCTTCCAG
Organism: Plectropomus leopardus; assembly: GCF_026936395.1. NCBI lineage: Eukaryota > Metazoa > Chordata > Actinopteri > Perciformes > Serranidae > Plectropomus > Plectropomus leopardus. The sequence continues at coordinate 12,989,005 of NC_142186.1, forward strand.
CCCTCTACGCCATTTTCTTCATCTTCGGGCTTCTGGGTAACTCTCTGGTCATCTGGGTCATTGCTTGTGGGGTGCGCCTCCGCAGCATGACTGACGTGTGCCTCCTGAACTTGGCGGTTGCTGACCTCCTCTTGGTGTGTACGCTTCCCTTCCTCGCCCACCAAGCCCGGGACCAGTGGCAGTTTGGGGATGGGATGTGCAAAGTGGTCCTGGGTATCTATCACATTGTTTTATACAGTGGGATCTTTTTTATCAGCCTAATGAGCATCGACCGCTACCTGGCTATAGTCCAGGCTGTGTACGCTATGAGAGTGCGGACGAGGTCCTTTGGAATGATCGCAGCGGCTGTCACATGGGTGGCTGGATTTTTTGCTTCTTTCCCTGACATGATCTTTCTCAAACAGCAGACTTTTACTTACTCTCAGTACTGCTCCCCTGAGTATCCCACAGCTGACTACTCTGAAGGCAGATCTCACTTTTGGAGGGTCTTCAGCCTTTTTAAAATGAACATTTTGGGTTTATTTGTCCCTGTCATCATCATGGGCTTCTGCTACTCACAGATTGTGTGGAGGCTGCTGTACAGCCAGTCATCCAAAAAACAGGCCATCCGTTTAGTTCTCATAGTTGCGGCTGTTTTCCTTTGCTGCTGGGTCCCCTTTAATGTCGCATCTTTCTTTAAAGCGCTGGAGCTACTGCACATCTATTCAGGATGCCAAAGCAGCAAAGCTATCAAACTGGCTTTACAAGTCACTGAGGCCATTTCCTACTCGCACAGCTGCCTCAACCCCATCCTGTACGTGTTTGTAGGGGAGAAGTTCAGGAGGCACCTGCTGAGGTTGATAAACAGGGCTCCCTGCAGGCTCTGTAAGATGGTCATGGTCTGCATACCTCAGGACAGAATGGCCTTATCAGTCTACTCGCAGACGTCCAGCCTGGACGACAGGAGCACTGCTGTGTAATGTCTGTTTCTGTCTGTGTCGTCAAGTCATGACGAGAGCATTTTTCTTGTGAAGAAAAAAAGAGGAAATTCTGGCCAATTCTCACTTCTTATCATCTATTTTAGGACTTTACTTTAGTCTACAGTTGGGTGTAGGCTAAAGGCGTGTGCTGCAGGATTTATTGCTTAGTGTTTATGAGAACAACATTCAAACTGGCCCCATCCACCTGAGCTCAACAAGACTGAGAAAGCAGCGAGGGTCAAGCGAGCCAGAGAGTGAGTAAAGAGAGGAAGCAGGAGCAAGAAAAAAAGCAGTGAATCTGAGGCATAAAACATGATTTTCTGACTATTTCAAAGCAGTTCAGCACAAATTAATAGATTTGGGTGAATTCAGCATAAACAAACGCTTCACTGTGTCCGCTTGGCTTCTTTGCTCTGCTCAGACTTCGCCTTTAACAGAACATTTTAGGAACTAAGTGAAGGAGTGAAGGATTATAACAGGGAAGTACATGTGACTATGAGTCAGCTTGGAAACAGGAGCTTTATTGCCTAGTTACATGCAAGCAGCACACCATATATGTATATATCTTTAAATAAGTTTTATTAACATACAAATATATGATGGAATTTTACTGTGAATACGGTTTTTGATACTTTAGAAAATTCTTTTGCATAGTTGAGAATTAAATAGATTGTACCTACACCTGTATTTTTAGTTGAGAAACTGTTTATAAATGAAATGTATCGCTTTTTCATCGTGCCTCTGGCCACAGTTAAATGAAAAACTGTGAAAAATAAAACTGTAATCGATCCACAGTATAAAAAGCCTCAGTAACCTCATTTAAGCTATCGAAAGAAACAATATGTGTACAGTACTGCAACAAGCCAGAGCTGAACTCAGATATTGACCACTTGCACTCAGTCACAAGAAACACCAATAAGAGAAGGGAACTGAATATTATATGTTATTCGCCCGTGACAACCACTCTTACATGCATCGGTTTTGTGTGTATCAAACTGTTGCACAGCAAAAGGTCCCCGCTACAGCTGGAAACTTTTAATGCAAGTTTCATAGCATATGTCACAGCAAATTTGCACCTAACCTCAACATAGAAAAAAACCACAACCAGCACGGGAGGAAGTGTATAACAAAGCTGTCAGCCTAACCTTTGCAGTCTTTCTGCACGAATGAGCATTTCACTGCCATTTTTGAAAATGTTTCTGCAACATTCTTACTGATATTAATCAGCATTTCACACAAAAAAACACCTAATTTTCAGATCACTTCACTCTGTCATGCAGACTGAATAGGCTCCCCGTTCGTTCAACTCACAGTTAGTATTTAATTTATATCAGCCGGGGGATTGTAAACTCATTGAAAATGCAGAAAGTTCCTCCCTTCTTCTGAGCTTGTTCCTCCTATTTTCTACAGAGCTTTCTTTCCTTACTGTAGCATAGTTGCTGGTAAATTTGAACTGTTTTGCGTTTAAGTGAAGATAAATCAAATTTTATGTTAATGTCCTTCATCTCCCATTTTTTATGACACAGGATTTATGTCAGAACCTCATGGGAGATCTTTTTGTGTAGTGTATTTCCCACAGAAATCAGCAAGATTTTTTTTGTAAGAGATTTTCTTTCAGCATTTTTATGCTTGACAAACTTGAGAAAGACTGACTTTAAAAAAAAAAACAACTACTCTGTGGTAATTTGTCTAATTGCTTAAGTTTGACCTGATTAACACTGAGTGAATATGGGGGGTTTTACATAAACAAGTTGTAAATGTATGGTAATATTATTTGTGTTATGGAGACAGTAGAAGTTTAAGTTTTTCTTTCATAACATGTAAATATTTAACAATCTTGTTTATGAGAATTTGTATACTGAGTTATATATTGAGTTGTATGAGTTTGTTATACATTTACTGTTTATTTTATTTGCTATTCTTGTTTTGTTTTTCTCTTATTTATTTATTTTTACACTTGAAGTAAGAAAAAAATTAAAACAAAAAATTAGATCCATAAACATTAGATGCAGGAAGTATCTGGTGTGGTTTTCCTTTGTTTCACCCCTGCTTGGTAAATGTTCTTGTCTGTTAAACTTCCTGTTCGCAACGCAGATGCAGACTTCCTTATAATACATCCATGCACAGACTAAATGCACAGTCTCAATTTACCCTGATGACATCATTATGACATAATCAGGATGATATTCTCAGATTACAAGTACCCACAGACAGGTTATGATGTATACTGCAACTGTAACATCCTGTTATTAATTTGAGCTGGGGATATTTGTTGCATGCGGCCCTTCTCTCTCTCCCTGCATTTCCTTTGAGTAGCTCTACCATCAACAATACATAAACATCAAATAATGGCAAAATGCCATTATTTTAGAGCCATGACATGAGGCAGAGGGAGTTTTTAAGTGTATAAATATTTGTGAAATTTTTAGTTGTAGGCAATGTGAAGCTTAAGTAAAATTTCCACTTGAGTGTACAATGAATAAATAAATATGTCTATTTTATTCTATGCTATTATTTTTTATAATGTTTTTTTATATATTCTTTTTTATAAAGAGAGGCATTACTGTATGGACATTTGTTGTGGTTTTTGTCACAGCAACCACACAGATATGCAGTATGCAGACTGAATGAGCAGACATAAGCAGAAAAAAAAGCAGATATTTTTGAAATGTTGTTGCTGTGCTCAATATTTATGCATCTTTTTTTTTCAATTAAAGATTATAATTATACCACAAATATCTAATATATTTTCTTTGGTAAACTAATGTGTTGTATTTTGGGGATGTCTTCCTTTGAGAATTTATATTATGGTCCCTTTTTGAACTTCATTATTCACACAATATTTGATTTTTCTTAGGTGGTGATTCTACTGAAGCCTTGTGACACCCAGTTCTGTGCAGTCTGGCTCTATTCATGAGGATGTGCTTGTACTGACCAGAAATCAAATAATAAATTGAGGCACATTGTGAATCTATCAATCTATGTACGTTTATGTAATCTATATGATATGACGAGTTAAATAAAATAAATCTGCACACATCACACTACAAAGCAATTATGACCAAACCTAAAATATATTATTTTTCCATAGATGCCACTCGCAGTCTGGGCATACAATTGATAATCAATTACACAGTCAATTTCCTCTGTGCAACCTCACTAGAATTAAACAGAGAAAATAGACAGAACTCAGAGAATTAAACAAAAAATTGCAAAAGAAATGAAATAAAAATTCTATGGACACTGAGGAGGGTGCAACAACAATCATTTAACCAAATCATTTAAATAATCAGCACTTCATATCTATCTTCTATAGAATCAACAGCAGAATAACAAAAACATCACCAGAGCAGACAACATGTATACAAACTAAGCTCCACAGCAGCTACACACACACACACACACGCACGCACACACACGTTTCAAGCAGAGGAGTGAATGTACAGATTTGACACAACTTGCAGTGCACACACATGCAGCTCAACAACGCTGACGCTTCCCTCTGAGGACAGTCACGTATTTCTCACAGGTGGTTTGCAGTACTCACCATGATGAATCGTGCACCACGAAGTCCTCCTTAGTCTAAGCAACATTCAAACTTCAGCCCCTGTTGAAGTTTTCAAACATGTTAAGCTCTGCAGAGGCCAGAGCAAAAGGAAACAGCAGCCCACTGATTCTTCTGGTTCTCGGGCTGTCTGTGCAGTCACAGCTGCGAAAGGGTTAACAGTCACAACAGGAGAAAGGCCTCCACAACGAAACGTTTCTCAGTGGTCGCTGAAATCACCGCCGGGGGATGAATATTTTAACATTTAACATGTTAGCCACAGGCCACAGGCCACGCCCACAAGCCCCACCCAGCATGCACCTGTTGGTGGGTGCGTTTGATATGAATCACTTGGCATGCTGGCTGGGTGGTTAACACACACACAGAATAAGAAGAGCATATTTCATTTTTTAAGCTGACCCCTGTCTAAAATGACTTCAAACGGAGGGATCGAGAGTGGGCTCGTGTAAAAGGAGAAGGAGAAATGCCAATGGTGGTATAAAATCTCCACCATTTTACTGTAAAAGATTGCAGATTGCCTTTTTTGTTAATAAAATTGATTTGACCTGACTTGTCTTGCCCTGTTCTGACATACGATTAAAATAATCAAGAATAAAAACAGACTTAAACTAAAGAATAATCTCAACTAAGGTCTCTTATCAGGAGGAGGAGAGGGGTGTGAGGACAAATTTTCAAGTCAAGTAAGACTAAAAAAAAAAAATCGATTGCCTTTTTGAAAAACTTCTTTATCTATTCTAAATAAAAGTGTGAACACTTGTGAAACTTTCCACTGTGGGACTTACCCTGAATATTTCATATTATATTCAAGGCTTTTAAGTAAACAGGGTGAGAGATTTGAAGCAGCCAAGGCAAGTTGCCTACTTAAGTAATTCACTCAAAATAAAGGGTGCTGTAAGCAGGTGTATTATTATTTCTCCATAATACATCTGAACTCCTTGTTAATCTTAAAATGAAAGCTGACTGGGGTTCTTGTCTACCTCTCTAGGATGTATTGAAAAGAAAAGAAGGAAATGTTAAATGTGTTTTATAAAAATATACTTTTTTCACAGACCCCTTGGGGTTGTATACATATAGAAAATGACACAGTTTGTATGATTGCATCGAAACAAATAAAAACTTAAATTTAAAAAAAGAAAAGAAAAGTGATTGGTTTCTGTTGTTTTCCACCATGTGAGAGACTCTGTCCTCTCTGCTACTGCACTGTATGTACTGCTGACCTCACTGGTGCTACCTTAATCAAGCATGATGATCAACTAGTTTTCGTGTCTGTGATCATGTAAGCATGATATACAACATCAGTTCTCTAGCGCCATCTAGTGGTCATATAATCTAATATAATAATCTTACAGTCCCTGTTTGCATAAGCTGTCTGAGTAGCTGACAATAACATCATTTCCCTGCAGTGAGATTGACTTTCTAAGTATTTGTCAGAGAGTACTGAGAAAATCTGATTCACTAATAGGCTGAGATGACTTTGTATCTTGGAAATTTTACTTTTACAAGAGGTTTCACTTATTAAAACCACAAAAAGCTGCATCAGACAGGGATTTCAGTATATGACTGAATGCTGAATTCAGTGGGTGACAGACAGAAGGATGTACTTAAGCTACTGTGGCAGAGCCGATACAAAATGGGGCAATATTGTTTGGGGGCTGGAAGAAATGTCAAAAAAACAACCCAACAACAATTCGATAAATCGATATTGTTAACATCATGCAGCATTTGGCAACAGGCCAACAATGCCATGAAAACCACTACACCAGGATGTAACAGCTTTACACTTAACAGCTCATGCGTGAAATGTAAAGCACATGATTGAGATAAACATGTCCTCTGTGGTTTCATGCAAAGTATTTGCTGCTGCTGTTCATGAAAAAAACAAAACAGATTTAATACTTGATAAGGAGGTGTTATTTCACACCTCCGTGTACAAACACATTGCTCTGAACAGTTGCTCTACAGAGACAGGTACTGCAGGTGAACTGGTAAATTAGCAGATCGACAGTTAGAGGTAAGCGTGATAAACAAAGCTTCGATTTAGTAAATATTTGAATTTGTTGAATTTGTTGAATTTGTAAGACTAAAACTGCCCATTAAATGACTTTCTACTACAATTTTTGCTGGTCCTTCAAGTTACATCTGCAAGAATGAAAATAATTATATGTACACCAAAGCATAAGAACACTTCTGGTAACTTCTTTTTGATTTATAAAAACACCAGGAGCTGACATTTGAAGTGGGTTAAGGAGGTGGGGAAATTGTACAGTCTACTGATTCATGCACGGCAGCAACATCTGCAGAGGGCCGATAAGATCAGCAACAGCTCCTTTCTGAGTTTTTTTATGGGTTATCATCGACAAAGATCTTCATCAGAGTAAAGACATTTGCATAGTATTGCTGTACACATCTCTGTTCTGCTGTTATCGTATAATCTTGGTTTTCATTGTTGACAATCAAGGATTTCCCCTGACTTGATTTATCAGATTCATCATGGTTTTCTGTGTGCAAAATAAGCCCAAGTGATGCATATGCGTTGCTTTTCTCATGGGTTCTAGTGCAAAATGAAAGCAAATATTAAATATCATGTCACATATTTAAGTTTTTATTATTATTATCGCTCTTTTCATTCATCTTTCTTGACCTGTTCAGGGTTTCCCCTGGCCTCATGCTGGGAATACAGCGACGCCTCGCCTTCCAACCCTTGAAGGTTATGGGAAATTATGAATGAATATCACAAGTTTGAAGCCTACATTTTCATGTGTGGGTGAATGTGAGTAGACTGTGCATTCACATACAGTTTCACAGACACTGCTTGTTCCTTGTACGTTTAATGGCAAAATAACAGAGGACAAAATAAAATATTTACAACACTTAGTAACATGTAAACACAATCTTCTGTACAAAGAAATATACATGCAAAAGTAAAAATAAGTCATAATAAGACATTCAAAATGACATTGCTGCAGTCTTGTTCTATGTGTATTTAAAATAGGACATAGTTATGAGGTTTACATCCTGGGTGTGTGGGCAAACTGCCCAACCCTCTCTGTACATCTTTACATCATGTATAGGCTGGGTTTCCCAAAGGCATTTTATTACTTGGATCATAATTCTTCCATGAATAGGCTTTAATAGGATTTGATAAACTGATTAACACCATGATTTTGGGAAACCTAGATCCACACCAATAAATAAAAATGACACAAAATGAGAGACTTAGACTGTACAGACCATACAAGAGTCATTGAACTCAACACGTTATTGACTTCTTTAACACTAAATCAGACAGCAACGCTTACAGCCTTCAAATAAAATACGAGATAATGTGAGATTTTACTTCCACCCACCTTTCTAGGTTGACTCCCTCAACTGGCACTTAAAAAAAAAACAAGACGTTTTCAAAAACTTTGTAACCAAAAGACATCAACTCAAATGAAAATAAGTAGAAGAGACCTCTATGATGGCGGACACCTGCTAATGCTGAATGCTATCTATCAAAGGGTTTCATTTGAACCATCGGTGGTAAAAGATTTGGGTGTCTCCTCAAAGGTTTACTGCATTCTCCAATAATTTAATTTGTGGTGAACAGGCCACAATAACACATTTTTCCAGAACTTATTGCTTGGAAAAAAATGTCAACCAAGTCTGTCTTATGATGTCAAACTGAGATGCTAAAAAAATCTAGCGACATACACCAGTATCTACCTACAAAAGCCAAACAAAGTCACACAGCAAACCACTTTGTGCACAGCTTCAAAAAAGACAAGTGAATTATTAGTGTTATTTTTTTCAGCAATAAACCACCAAACAATTTCTTATTACAGTAAGAATAAATAAAGCCACACTGAACCAATGTAAACACTCACATGTCCTGGTTCAGTGAGGCCTGTTATAACTTAACATGAGAAATCATAAAATAAAAACACATTTTAGCAGGAAAAGAAAGCATAGTCAACTTTGGTATTGTTACAGAAAATAAAAACAATGACAAAATGAAAGCGTAAGTGCCTATATTTTTTATAGATACACATTTTTTATACATCATTTCTGAAAACCCGCATCAAGTCTGAGAGGGTTTTGCAGATATTAATACTGAACTTAATACATAAGAGTTAACACAATACAGACATCTATTGCAGTACCAGGTACGTACATGCCTTTTTAAGAATACGGCTACAACACAAAGTCTTCATAAATAGTTGCATAAATGTTAAAGCTGCAACATTGCACATGGGAATTGATGCAAAATACGAGTGCATTTCTAGTAGCGGTTTGCTCATAGTGAAGATCCTGCTGGCGTGGGTCCGCAGGGAATGACTCATCTCACCAACTGCACGGACTCACTGATTCTCGGCAAATTAAATAACATTTGTTCATCTGAGACAAATTCTTCAAAATGAGAATGAAAGGCAGGAATACGTTATTTACAAATAAGGCGGATGCAGGTAAAAATCTGAGAAGTTTTGCCAAATAGCTTGTTCAAGTTAATTTAGCTTCTCTTCGTGTCACAAACTGAAATGATTTCACCTTCCAAACTGACCTGGGGGCATAAAGATAAGCAAACTATTGCACTGAATGTAACTATAATGTGTTTCCGGAAAACATGGTTTTGGTCTTCATCTTGTTCTAGAGTAGGCGGACCCTGCTGATGGGTGCCGCTTTGTTCAAACGCTTCATTTGTTTTCTTTCTCGCTAATTTGTGTTCTTTCTCGCTAACTCACCTTTGTTTTCCAAAAGTTATGAATAAAGACAGTTCTCTGTTTCCTCACTGTACATGGTTTCATTTACAAAAAGTAATCTCTCGTTAGAAAAAAAACATATTCTTGTGTTCAACTGAAAGCAGCCTGAATTACTCTTATTATACAGTATTCTATTTCCTCTTTTTTTTCTTTTTTCTTTTTTTAACACTGTCCGAAACGCAAGACTTGCCCAAACTTGCTGAGGAAGCTTGGTTTTCTCTCCCTGCAAAGTCAAGGTTTGAAATCTCAAACAGATTCCATCAGTTCGTTTGTTGTGCAGGCATAGTGACAATATGCCAAGGTTCGGGGGGAGGGCGGGGGTGTTAGGAGAGAGTCAAAGGGTTTATCAGCAGAGGTCGATCAGTCAGCAGCAGCAGGACTTTTGTGGCTTTGTGAGGGAAAAAGGGATCGTTGTGGAAATGTTGCTGGTGGTCCTCTCAGTCACACAGCTCAAATGAACAAACTCGTCCTCCATAGTTTGCTGGACGAGCAGGAATTCCTTCTACACCACATCAATGCAGGAACCAGAGTCTACAGTGCTAGTTGCTGTCACATCTACCAGGTGAGCTATTTGTCAGATGTGGTTGAGCAGGCGGCTGTGGAGGAAGGCCTTAATGGTGGCAATGGGCCGAACATCGTTCTGGTGTTTCCGTCTCTCGATGAAGGAGATGAGTCTGGACGTGTCCAGATGTGAGGTGTGATGATTCTGAGATGTTGGCAGCGCCGGTGGCTGCGTGTGATTCATGGTGGCGTGGCTGACGTCTCTGTTTATCACACTTCGAGGCTGGAGCCAGGGCTCCTGCAGGCAGTACGCTGCAGAGGGCCGTCGCTCCGGCTCGCCCTGGAGCAGCAGGCAGACAAAGTCCCTAGCGGCTGAGCTCACACCCTGGAAGTAGTCCTCGGGGAAGCTGAAGTCCAGGCGACAGATGTTCAGACACGTTTCCTCCAAACTCTCATCCAGGAAGGGAGAGGCGCCGCTTAGTACAACGTAGGTCACCACACCTGTAAATCATCCAGTACACCACTACAGAAATCAGTGCATTGGCCACTCACCATGCATTGCTTAATATGTTTCCTATTATGTTATATAAACGTTACAAACTACTTGTGTTGAGTTACAGACCTAAGCTCCAGAGGTCAGACATCAGACAGGCAGGCTGACCCAGGACCAGCTCAGGAGCAGAGAACTCGGGGCTCCCCAGGAGAGGGTGGATGTAGAAGGAGGGCGGGGTCAGCTGAACGGCATCACCAAAGTCTGTCAGCTTGATCACTGGCTGGGAAGACACATGTTCCACCATGATGTTCTCTGGCTGCAGGAGCAGGAGAATGTAACGTTAGACGGTTAGACCCACAGAAAGATCTTTCTTAACACCAGCACATCCCCTGGGCCAAACTGAGAGAGCTTTTATTGTTTTACAGTAGGTGATTTGCTGACTCTTGTGATGCTTAAATTGCACAAAAAATACAGTTTAGATTGCAGGTATGAAAACACCTAAAAACCATCATCAAAGAGGTTTCTTTACAGTGACCTATTTCAATTCTCAGAGCCCACAGAGATGTCCTTAAATGTGTCTTTTTGTTGACTAGCGCTCCAAAACCAAAAAAAAAATGTCTTTTTCCTTTCACATTAGATGAAGACAATTTGAAAATATTGACATTTAAGAAGCTGGAACCTAAGAATTTTGGCAACTTTGCAAAAAAAACCCAAAAACATAATTAAATAAACTGATGACATAATGAATTATCAAAATACTCACCAATTAATTTTCTGTTGATTGACTAATATATGAACATAATCATCATTTAGCTTTACACTAATTTATTTGTGTGTCTTTACTTTGAGATCCAGGTGTGCTATCCTCCAGCTGTGCAGGTAGTGAAGAGCTTCAAGAATATCTCTGAGGTAGAGCGCCACCTTCTCCTCTGTCAGGTTGCCCCAGCTCACTATGTAGTCCAGGAAACGGCCCTGGTCTGCCCTGCAAACACAAACACATAATGCATTTAAGTAATATTAGCCACTTGAAATTCACAGAGACAAACAATTCATATTTTTCAAACAATGGGGAGTCGCAGCAGCTACAGGGAAACACTTACATCTCCTGAACAAGTACGTAGCTGTTGGCCGTCTCATACGTGTCCAGCAGCTTGACCAGGTGAGGATGGTCCAGAACCTGAAGGAGTCTGACCTCCTGCAGCACCTGCTCTCGGCGCAGCAGCTTCTTGTTAATGTGTTTTGCCGCAATTGTCCGTTTACTTCCTCTCTGGTCACACCGCTTAGTCACTGAGAACCTGCCCCTGGAGAGCAGAAACAAAGGTTAGACGAGCATATGAGTACCTTTTTAAATATTACTTTAGTTACTTTACCCCTGGATCTCAGGTTTCAAAACCATTAGTGAATGTTACGTATCTGTACTGTATCTGTGTTGCATTTGCCTGTTGTGGGTCAGTTCAGAATCAGTTGGGGATACACCTGAATTTGTCGCAATCAGTCCATCATAAGAGAGCAGACACTGAAATTAGCAGGAAATTCAGATTCCTCCTCATAAAAACTTTTCTTTTTCTTCTTCTCTTTTTTCCATTTTTGTATCTCTTTAAATGTATTATCATTGTTTTGTTTTATACCTATAAGTATATGTATGTGTGCATACATGTAAGTATTAGCGATTGCCCTTTTGTGAATTTACATTATTACTACTACCACAAATGGTAATAATGACTCAAATATTTTTTTGGTCCAAATTATATCCACAAAGCAGCTTCCTACAGTAATCATTCAAATCTTGACCATGCACAATTACAGTTAATCTCCCTACTTTGATTTTCTATATGTAACTAACCCGTACCTACCCCCCACCCCCTGTCTGTGTGTCATCCTTTTGCCTTTGTGTCTTTGTTAATGCAAATAAACAAATAATAGATAAATACGTTGAAAAAACGTTCCACTTCACCACTACCTGACTAATACCATTAATGCCACTGGTGACAATTTCAGTAATACTAGGAGTGTATCAACTTTTTTGATCACCATCTGACAGTCAAACAGTGAGTTAAAATGAAAGGGAGTTTAATCAGTATTTTACCTTCCTAGTTCAGTGATCTCTGTGTAGTGAGACTCAAAGCTGCTTTTCCAGAGGACTTCACTGCCATCATCAGGGGTTCCTGAGAACACATTTTACAGCATATTCAGACTGGATAACAAATACAATACAGAAACAAATCAAGCACACCTAATTTGTGTAGGATTTCTTTCTTATTTGTTTGACATAAAGTCAAGTTCAGCTGAATTGATGTTAGTACCACAACATATCCAATAATTTAGCTTTACAGAGCAAATCTCAGTGGAAAATGAATAGTTAAAACCTTTATGTGTTTTACGTGACAGGACTCTCACCTGAGACTCTGAGGCTGGCGGAAGAGGTGACAGAGCCTGCTACATTTGTTGCAACACAGGTGTACACACCACTGTCCTCTACAGACACTCCCAGGATACGGAGAGCTGCCTCTCCTGTCTCACTGCAGAGAGACAAACCATCAAACAACACGCACCACGCTAGAGATTTTCTCCATTTGGCAGCACTTTGCTGAATTGCACGTGGTGAGTTAAAGCTTCCTGTACCACAAACCTGATGCTCAGATCAAGTCACAATATATGCCGTCACCTGTAAGTGATGCTGTAGTGTCCGTTGTTGCTCAGAGTGGTGTTGTCAGGTCCCCGCCAAGTGATGGTGGCCCGAGGTCGACCACACACTTTACACCTCAGAGTGACACTGTCGCCACCCTCACATGCTACATCGCTGACAGGGATGAGGAACTCTGGAGGAGCTGAGAAAAAAAACATAGGTCAGAGATGAAAGAGAAAGTGCACCTTGAACCCTAAATCAGCTTTAGACATATTTCTATACATGCTAACGGACGGGACAAATGTGGGAAATTTTAAAATACCATAATGCTGATTTGAACATGTAGAGCGGTAAGGTTTATGGGTTCATTTTTTCTTTATCTTTCCTTTATTGCACACCCACACTCATCCACTCCATGGTGAAAAACAACAATGTGTACATACCATCATGGATGAAGTTGGGATTTAGAAGCTGTAATGTAAATGCAGGGACACAATTAGATTTCTTGTACAAACAAAAAATGCAAGAAGCAAATTCATTTGGTTCATAAAATGATCTTCACACTCTCTACCTTGACAGAGACTTTGTTGGCCAGGCCATCGTGAGACTTGCGATAGCCATTCTCCAGCTTCCTGCCCTCCTTGTCTCTTTTCTCAGACTTTCGGCGGATACGGAGCGCTGTGTGCCATGATAATGATTTCCTAAAACAAACAAGACCAATAGGGAATAAAACTAATTTTTGGCAATATCATGATGAAGACTGTCATTTGCACTTGCTGGTTTTTGTCTTGAGAACAGGAGAAATGTCTTGTTTTCTTACTTGATGGTTCCTTCAGGGAGTTCGGGTGTGATGGAGGTTGAGGTGTGTCCTAATACATAGCCAGGGATCCAGCCCTCAGCGGCAGGGCAGTGCTCATTGGACGCCCGGTACACCAGGAACATGTTTTGCTGGTTGCTGGCTAGCATTTGGACCACCTCCCCCTGCACCACACTGATCTCATCCTCCTTCACTGCCACGTAGTCCTGGGTCACCAACATGGTGGACACACTGCTGCTGCTACTGCTTTCACTCTGTCAGAGAAAAAGATTGTAAAGTTTTAGATTCATGGATGACACTGTATAACAAAGCACAATATGAGACTTCATATGCACGCACACACACATGCATGCACGCACGCACGCACGCGCGCGCGCACACACACACCACACACACACACACACACACACACACACACAGACACAAATATACACATGCACAAACATCCATGAAACAGTAGTACAGAAGTGAATAAGTAGCTCCAAACCAATCAAATGCAGGATTTGATTGACAGTAAGACACACAAATGACCCTGCTATTATGCTTGATGCATGCAGGACGCATTGTAAAATGCTTTTTTCTTGCATAGATATGGTTAAAGCAACTGTTTACATCTACAGTGATAACTGAGAAATTGTTTCATCAGATAGAAGTTATGTTCTGAGAGGGTGTGAAGCAGAAGTTATGATCCTCAGGTCAGATGCTGAAATACAAAACTTTGTGGTTTCAAGGGCAGGGCAAAGTTGAAGTGTAAAAAACAATTTTGAAGAAGGAACAAAGAAGACATTCTTTAGCTTGAAGAAAGCGAGCAGGTTGAAGTGAAGTAAACAGCAACTGGCGTCTAACCATTACAGGGAAAAAAGGAGAAAGAATGTAATGTATGATAGAGCTCCTCATTCATGACCAAGTTCTGAACAGAGATCACTGATTAACGCATGAAAATGTTTTCACGGAAGTATGAATGAAAGATCAAAGAGAAATTGTGGGTTTTTTTATATTATTTTGAAGTTGTTAGTATCTATTAGCTGCAGTAGAGAAGCAAACACATACTGAAGCTTGGAGAGTTGAAGAAAGCAGATTCAACAGCTGCTCTATGAGTCAGATCCACACTGTTAGTACATTCTTTGAGAGCCAGAAAAGTCTCTGTCACACACATTGTCGGTGAAGTTAGTGCACTCAGAGAGCCGTTAATCTCCAGTGTGGTAGTCGTTGCATGTACAAGCCATTCTCAGAGCCAGCGGCAGGACGACTGACGGACAGCCAGTCAGTGAGGGTTAGTGACTGGTGAGTAGCTCTAGGCCTCGCTACAGCCTGGGCCTCGACTTGGCATCTTACCCCGTTACTCTGGGTGGAGTGTATGGACTGCTCGCTGGTGGAGGAGCAGGTGCTCATGCGGTCTATGTCTTTACTGTGGGTGGAGTGGCGGTGATGAGAGGGCGTCCCATGGCTTCCTCTGCCCAAAGAGTCCCCTCCACCACCACTGTCACTGGGGTAGGAGAAGGAACCAGGCCGGCTGGCGGGAGACGGAGGCACAGCAGGGACCGTAGCCCAGAAAGAGTTGCCTTTATGAGCTGGGCTGGAGGGGACAAATGCTTCCTTTCCTCCGCCTCCAGGGGACTGAGGTGAAATCAGAGGAGAAACTGTCCCGACTCGAGGGCTTTTTAGGGGCAGATTCAGAGGCGCCACAGCCATATGAGGTATACCAGCTGTTTGATGTTTCTGGGTTTCTTCATAGCCCCCCAGACCCGGTCTGACACTTGCCTCCATGCTGTCTGATGGCCTGTTACTGTTATTACTGTTACAGCCATGAGGACTATCCAGCATCCTCATCTTAGGGACCTCTGAGGCAAACACCTCTCCGTTTGTGGTGCTGTCTGAGTTGGGGTTAGAAGGGAGGGACTGAGGGTGGCAGGGTGACCACATACCTGCTGATCGGTCGGGCCCCTCAGGGCCCGGGGGATGGTGGTGGTGGACAGGTTGGGGTAGACGTGAGGATGGCTGTGGGATGCGGGATGGTCGGGAGCGAGGGCCACACAGTGAGGAGGAGCTGCTCCCTGACCCTCCAGAGCCGCCGCCACCCCCTCCCCCTCCCATGTTGGAGGCACTGTTGGAGCTGCTGCCTCCAGGCAGGCCTCCAGTGCTGCTGCTGCTACTGCTGGGTGGACCGCCGGGCCCGCCACCACCCACGTGGTTCCTCTGGTACTCTATCGGGGATGTCAGAGCTGTGGGAGAGGGTGAGAGGCTCATGTCACAAAAGTATACTTGAGTAAAAACTCGTAATTAAAAACCGAACCCTTACTAGTATACGACAGATAATTCAGTTCAATGTGGTTGAAAAAGTTCTAAAATAATCCTGTCAACTTAAAAATAATGCTTAATCAGCACATTGCAGCTAAAGGACCAGGTCCAGCATCATTGTAGTGTAAGCTCGTGATTTTGTATGCAAAGCAACATGTACATTCTCTTACCATTGAGGAAATTTCGCTGGTTCTCCAGTATCTGGCTGACCTGGTGGACCCAGACCTGGCTGACTCCAGGGCTCATTGAGTGGAGAGTGTACCTCTCCAGGTTGCCACTAGATGATCTAGAGGTGAGTGTGAACTTGCAGGGGTCATCCGCATTTTCTTCTAAACCCAACCAGCTCACCTGAAGTGATGAAACAAGAAAGGAGGAAGAGAGAAAAAGAAGGAAGACAGAGGAAGAATGTCAGGGAAAAAAAGTTAAAATAGCAAGGGGAGATGTTTTGATGAAGAGGGTACTGTGCATGAACATGCAGTACATAGATGGAAAAATTTCATCAATTTTGGGGGGCAATAATTTGCTCAAACAGTTGCTGTCTGTGAATTAACTGAGCTGCACTTACCTTGATGCTGTTCTTGAAGAGGTAGCCAGGAGTAGAGAAGCCCTTCTTTTTGTCTATGGGCTCGCTGAAGATGACAATCTGCTCAAACAGGAAGAGTCTCCGCTCTTTCATCCTGGACAGAAGTCCTCCATCCTGGTCTGACACCATAAAGGTGTCTTGGAGGAGCAATCTGCCCTGTGCCACAATTTTACCCTGAAGAAAGAGCAGAAAGAAAGAAAATCAGAAGAATGGGACAGTGCAGGACAGCATCCTCTTCTTTTATCCATAAGTTTTTACAAATTAAATTTTGAATAGGCAAGAGAAAAAAACCCAAAACAAAACAAAAGCAATATCTAATACCAATACACAAACTACCCGCAGAACTTACATCTGCAGAAAATGAGTGCACCCTGCCACCTAGTGGCGATTGACTACATTTATAGTTTGATTTCTGTATTGAAGAAACTATTTACGTTGACACCTTGTTTAATTTAGTACAGTTGTCAAAGCACACACACACAGACACAGACATGCACTGGCTTATGGATGAAGAGCCCTCTTACATCGAAGCCTTGAAGGCGCCCAACATTCATCATGTCATTGCAGCGCTTGGGGACCACACACATAACCTCTACAGCTTTCTAAAGAAGAACAAGAGCATAAAACAAATTTTAGGAAATTGCATGATTAGGAATGAATTGCAAATTTGAATGTGAGTCTTGTCACGTGCAGCTCAGGTATTCACAACAGATTTACATTTTCACTTCAAGAAACCACACCGGGCTTCACATTACCTCCAGCTCTGTCGTATCCACCCCAGCCTTCTTAGAAAGTTTGAGAAGATCCTGTGAAAATGCATGAAAAATGTTGATTATGTTGATATGTGCTGCATGTTCAATATGAAGAGTGCTTTTTATTAGCTTGAACATAGCCAGCAAAGTAAAACCCTATGGTGGATCTACCTTCAGTAGTAACTGGTACTTCATTATACGCTGGACGGGTTTGATTAGCAGGTCAGTGATTTGCAATCTGTGGCCCAATCGCTGCTTGAGGTCCTGATGAAAGATAAAATTATTGTTGTCTGTATATTGGAATACCTATCACCTGGACAATACAACATAGAGGACATTCTATAGGTTCGGGTGGGTGTAAAAACCATCTTACTTCAAAGTAAGTGTCAATGTATTCTGACACAATGTGCTCAGATTTAGGTTTGTTCTGGCAGTACACAATGTACATGTGAAGCCTCCGCTCCTGCAATTGGAACAAAACCAGAAGACAAACAAAGCTTTTAGAAGTGAGAAAAATATGACAGCTGAGAAAGTATTACTTCTATGCACTCTTTTAAATTCAATACATTGTATGTGATGATCAACCTTTCAACAAAAAGATGTAATGCAAAATAGATGTTTCAATCACCTGTTTGACAAATAAAGGAGCCAGC
Source organism: Plectropomus leopardus (assembly GCF_026936395.1). NCBI lineage: Eukaryota > Metazoa > Chordata > Actinopteri > Perciformes > Serranidae > Plectropomus > Plectropomus leopardus. The sequence continues at coordinate 13,006,991 of NC_142186.1, forward strand.
CTGTCAGGATCCTCCAAACACTTCTCAAGCTCTCCCAGGAAAAAACTGTGGAGAGAGAAACATATGACTTAACCTGCCAAGGAACATGGTGTTGCCTGTTTTTTTTAAAATTGTATTATTATTATTATTATTTTTACTGGAACAGATTATACAACTTAAAAAAACATTTGTAGTGGATTTTGTGAGGCAAGACTGCCAGCATTACTCTTTGTGCCAGTCATAGATTTGATGGATGTTTCCAAAGACGATCTTGTCTTTGCCTCTCATGTCATCTGGAACTCCTTCCTCTTTCATCCTGCTCATGTAGCCCTGAGGGGAGGAAAGTCGACTCCTTTGTAAAGCAAACAGTAAACACTGACCAGAAAACAGTCTCTGAAAGCTCATGTTAACGTCTGTTCTTACCTCCACCACTGATCCCAGATCTCTGACATAGTCTCTCTCAGTCTCCACCAGCTCCAGAAGGACGTAACTGAGAGACACAAAACAGAAATTGTCACTGTGTTATACAAACGTTATGCACTCAGCTGTGGATGATCATCAGAAATGTTCCATATAAGCACACAAATGAAGACAGACTTGATTAACGGCTTGAACTCAAGTAGCCTTTGTTTATCAAAACACTAACACGACAGGGGCTCATAACTCACTGTCTCCTCTTGAAGAAGCCAGACTTGCGTTCATCCACCTCATCGATGGGTGAGGAGGAGGAGAGGAGGGAGTTGTCTGAGGGGTTGAGGGAAGGAGAGCTACTGTCACCCTGCTCTACTGACAGAGAACTGGGACGATCCTCAAGTGACTGAGGAAAGAGGACAGAAGAGAGGAGGAACAATGTGTAAAAGGGAAGGAAACATAGGGATGAAGAAAGAAAGAACTGTCACTGAGCTGAAATAACAGACTGAAAGAATATTTTACAGTATGTAATCTCATCTTTTCGACAGCATGTTTCATTTAACTGTATTATCTTAACTTTGGTATGTACTGTATGACAGCCAGTGGGCATGTGTGTGTTGGGGATATTGGCCAGAGTGCAATGCCCATGTGTTGGAACAGTGGACAGCTGGCATAGTGAGTCACTGTCCTGACAGATGACAAGTAGGCCATGATGCCATTCTCTGTCAACAACACCAGGAAAAAGAGTGATTTGTGCATGTGCGTGCGCGCGTACGTGTTTTTGTACTTCAATCAGAATTATGCTGCATACAAATGTGCCAGATTTGTGCGTACTTTTGAGTTTTGTTTATGATTTTTATCTCACCATCTTGCTCTTCACCAGCTCTTCGATGGCACTGACCAGTTCAGCTGCGCTGGGTGTCTCTGAACTATTGGGACGAGCGGACAGACGGGACGCAGACTGGAAAAGAGAGACAAAATGGAGAAAAGAAAAAAATCAAGAGTTGAGGTGTGAAACATGTCAAGTGTAAAACTTGGCAGAGCTGCATGCGTGCAGGAGTCATTCAATCTCAATGGCTGCTACTGTGTATGTGATCAGGCTCACCATTGTTGAGTTTGGACCCCGATATTCCACATGTCCAAATAAGGACTTGGTGGGTGTGATCTCCTTAATAAAAGGGTTAACTGAGGGCCAAGTCGGAGCCAATCAAAGGCTGGTCTCAGGGAAACAGGGTTAACAGTAATGAGGAAGGTTTAGGTCAAGGGTAAACTCTGGGGTTCGACTGCTCTTAAAGCACGAGCACCATGATTGGTCAGACAACTTATATACAGCAAACAGTGTTGCTTAATACTCCATTGGAGGGAAAGTTTGCCTCTGCAACAGAGTCTGAGGCATAGTGGCAGGCATTTCTTTAAAAAGGATCCCTGTTCCAAACCAGACTTAATGGGATTTCACCATTTAGTCCCACAAGCACCTAACCACTGCAGCAACACATGAATGGAGTATTCACTTCAGCAACAGTAGAACAATTACACTCCATGGGAATGACATTTAGTTGGTGAGAGAAAGAAAACAAAAAAGCAAGAAAAAAAGTTCAATAAAGAAGTGGAGATGATGAAGTGGTTTTACATGGAGAGATAGGGAAACTGGGAAAGAAGAGAAGCAGAGCAGAAATCAACGTAATGCTGGAGGAAGGAACATGCAACCATCAAGAAAATAAGAGAAAAAATAGAAAAGTCATTAGTGCCAAAGAAAAAGCTTAGTGATGTTATTGTCTTTGCTTTGACTGGAAGTACAGTCATATTTTTATGAACTAGATGGAATCAAACACAGAAACCTAGCATCTTAAATCAAAATGAATGTGGATAAAATATTTAAGAGGACACCCCCCACCCACCCTTTCTGTCAATTTTTGGCTGTACTATCATTAAAGGCATGAAAACGCCCCAAAAATAATATTTAAAAGAAAAAAGATTACTATAGGCATATAATTACTATAACCAATTGTAATTTTAAATTGTTGTTACATTTGTTGTCATGTATGAAAAGATCCACAATTAACACTGAACGTGGACTACTTGATTACCATAAGCTCATTTTTGTATTATTTAGTATTTGTATAGGAATGATTCTGTCCCAAGCATTTGAGTAATATGAGTGGCTTCCATTGTGTATTTTTACTCAAGATTTACAAGTCGAAGTTTAAAAGTTCAACAGTTACACTGTAAAATCTTACTAGTTGATTTTACTTTTTAAAAAGATCTAGGAAGCCAATAACCTTGAAAATTTTAATTAAATATAACTAAAAGTCTTGATGTTTACTTTGTATCGATTGTTAAGTTTACTTAAAATTCAGATATATTCAATTAGTTTAGTGGAGTTGTTGCAACTTAAAAATGACAAATTCAAATGAATCAATCTTTCTGAGTTTTAGCGACTTCAGTAAACCAAGTTTACTGTGCTATTTTTATGTACTCTGCGGGTTGCAAACTAGTCAATCATATTTGTATTTTCTTAAGTATGTTTATGAAACAGAACTCACAGATCTCTTAACTTCATCATTTGCAATACCTCCTCTGTCATGATTGAGTTAAGTGAGACTAACTTGGTTTATTGAAATTGCTAATACTTGGAAAAAAAACGTGGTAATTTTACTTGTCAATTTAAAGATCGAACACCTTCACAAAATTAAGTAAATACAGCTAAATTTTAAGTAAACATCCAACTTTGATAAAAAGATTAACATAAATTAAGATTTAAAGTTACATTTACTTTACCTTTTTCAAGAAAAACAGTTTCCAAGATTTTTTTTAAGTAAGATCAACTTCAATTTTACAGTGTATCTTCCTATGAAGAGTAGCTTCTTTTGTGTTTGCCTGCATGTTGTCTTATAATGCATGTGCAGCTCTCCTCCCTGTTAACGCACAGAGAATCTGTATTTGTGTGCCACGATATTGTGGATGAAGTAAAAGCATGTGTGGCCCATTTTAGCTACAGTACAAAAACACATAAATCTATTTTGTTTGTCTGGTTAAGATTAAATGCAAACCACAACCCATATGAGTCTTGGGTGGTATTGTGCATTGTGTTTTCTGCATTCCACTGCCTGCGACCAAGTATAGTTATATATGCCTACATGTATTTAGATTGCCCTGTGTGACCAACCTTGTCGTCTTGGGAATCGGGTTGCAGCAGGCTGTGCTGCTGGATTGCCATAGGAGGAGGTAAAGGGACAGCGTCGGCCCCTTCCTCTCCTTCCTCCTCGCCGCAGCTCTGCATGCCTGATGAGGAAGACTTGGAGAGGGTACCGCTGCTCAGCCCCTCATTACGCATACGCTGGACAGAGAGAAGGAGAACAATGATTGTAAGACAGAACCAAAACTGTGTCTTTGAAAGCTTTCTATTGCTTTATCCGTTCTTACCTCCTCAAGTGTCTCGTCCTGTGGTGTGGCGGCACTGTCGTCAGAGTCCTTCTGGGAGCCGGCCATTGCGTCCATGTTCTTCCTTGTGCCATCGCGGTTCTTCTTGTGCTTGTGGGCGAGCTTCTTGACGTGGCCATCAGCCTTGCCTGAGCTCAGCCGCCGTACGGGGCTGGTCAGCCACTTCCTTAAGGTGTTCCCTGGACGTTTGGGCCCCGGTGAGCTATGAGGACCGAGGGTTTGACTGGAGCCCGGCTGAAGGGCGTCGTTACTGGATACAGACAAGGTGTCTAGAGACAGAAAGGGAGAAAAGAAAAATAAGGTTGATAATGATATCATGAGTATCAAAGCATAACCTGATACAAATGTGCACAAAAGGTTCAAAATAAAAAACTCTAAAACTATCTGATTGATTGTCAGGTCTTCTAATTCAAGGACTTACACTAGACAACAACTAACTCATTTAATTAAAGTTGCCTAATGCTTGACTACATCACAAATGCTTGTAAACACAATAAAAACAGTCCTATATTTTGAAATCTATTTAACTGAGAAGTTTGAAATATGTTATATTCCCACCTATATCCTCTTCAGTTATCAGTATACCCGAATATACCATTTGGGCATTGTAGTTGTCAGCAGTTGTAAGAATCCATATGTCTTCTTTCTGCACTAAAGCTCTGATTATATATTAAACTAGATTCTTAAGTACCTAATGAATGCTACAAGTTGTGTAACAGACCATAAACAACACTATAGTCACCATATATGCATATGGGAGTCTGCATATACAGTAGTGAGAGAACATTGATAAAAAAAAAATGTGTGTTCTTTTGTTTGTTTGTGCAGGGCTTGTATGTGTTATGTGCAGTAGGCAGGACGGCCTCCTCCTCACAGAGATGGCGGCGCCTTAGGGAATCTGTAGGAGGAAATCTCTTCTTCGACTAGTTATGGAGCGATCGAAAAATAATACAGGATGAAGGGATGCTTGAGGCTTTGTCTGAATACCTCAGAGTTACATCCACCTGTCTGTCCCACCTGTTTCCTCATTCATTCCAGTTCTCCTCCTCCTCACTTTAACCTCCTCTCTCCTCCATTACCTTGACATTACCAAGTAAGTTGTCTTTGGCATCATCAAAAATGCTGCTACAAACAAAACCTCTTGACTGACTAAACAAGCTATCTGACCAGGGAGTCCTGGGGTGATAATGTGGGATTTCTTTGTGAGCTGTCACACTGTGCAACAGGACTCCATCTCTGACTCCACACAGCATTTCTTGGATAAGACTTCCAGTAAGACGTCACGGTTCAACAACAGGTAACAGCATGATTTAAGAGGATCCCCTACTCTGCTGCCAATACAAGACGCGAGATAAAGAAAATAAGTCTTATGACTACGGGTTCTGGCAATCACCCAAGGATGGGGACAGTACCTCTTATTAACTATCAAAAACTCAGACTGGGACACTTTCCAGGGATGTAGAGCTCTCATCAAAGCCTCCAAAATCACTCCTGAACTGATGTCTTTTAACACTTCAAATGCAAAGCTGATCAAAGTTGCTGCTAAAGTAAATCAAAAGAATCTTTTTCGGTGCAGGAAGATCTCAGGAGATGATGTTCTCCATGTGCAGGTTAGCACATGAGGTCCACTGAGGGTATAACTGCAAAAACAAGTGCATTTCTATGGGGGCTGAGGTTGACTCCAGGACAATACTCTCCTCGTGTTACATCACATGCACTCGTGCATTGTTGAGCTTCCAGGCTTAACATGGAACATAATACAAATATATCTATATTTTAGGGCACCGCAAAGTAGCTTGGTTAAAGAATAAAAGGTTCAAGAGATTCAGGCTTCAGCCTCTTCACCATTTATATTAAAGTGGGTAAAATGATGCAGCTGCAAAGAATTAAACCATGTGACCAAGCTAAATGGCTCTTATGAATGGCAGGTGTGGAAATTCTCTCTTTCTTTACTGGACAGTTTTACACAGCTTGAATGAACACATCTGCATGTGAACGTGCATGTCAGTCATTCAGCCTCTGGGAGACTTATTTTAACTGCGCTGTGCTAATACAAAGCATGTGTTCTAACATTGCATGCAAGAGAAGAAAAAAGCGCGGCTCCCACAACAACAAGCATCTCCTACACTATTAAGACTCTGAAGCCATCTTATCTGAGACTCCTCACCAGCTCACTCTGGCAAAGCCCATGTCACGTGCAGATATCTTCAGTATAACCTGAACGATAATAGTCATGATCTTTCACTGATTCTGCAAGTTGCCTCGTGCAAGATTTTCTTCACCATGAGTCAGGTGAACAATAGCGTGAATAAGTCAAGGCAGAGCAGGTGAGAACACATCTTTTTTTATCCTGTTTTCATCCTGCAATTTATTTTCTGTCAGACAGAAAGTCAGAGGGATACTGCTCCATCTCCCAGGGAAAGGGAGAGCTTGAACTGCTCTGGGGATCTATAAATTCCAAAGGGCATATTAAAAGACTGAAGGGGATTTGCAGGGGTTGTACGTCTTGCTTGAGGGCAAGCTGATGAAAATACCTTTTGTTGGCACAAAACTTTACATGCAACCTCACTGTTAAGTATAGAATTCATGGAAGCTGTATGATTTGCATACATCCATTATTCCCTGTGCGGTACTAAATGAAAACCAGAGTCACAACTGTTTGTTACAGCACTGGCCTGGAATGTTTTAGTCATGGGTACAATCACTGAGGCTATTTTAGGCTGTAATTCTGATGATACAGAATACCTTAGCGTTTACTATTTTTGGATTCCCAGGACTATTAAAGCCTTTCTTTATAAGTTCTGTATATTGTTACTTGTGTAGATAACACCAGCACATTTTATCCATTATTCATACTAAAATCAAGACGTATAAGTGCTGACCATAGGATGTATAAAAGTGGATGTGGCCACTGTGTCATCACCCATTGATTTGTGAACTTGCACTTTGGCCGTCGCCATCTTAGATTTTTGAAGGCAGAGGGGAGCCTATTTTGACCAGTTCAAACAGGAGAGTTACTTAACAATGTACCCCCTATACAATTATTATGCTCGGGAAAATTATATATAGAGAACACTTTTTGGTACCAGGCTGTAAATATGTACGTATGTAAATATGACTTGCTTTCCGAGGCTGCCTGGAGTGGCAAATCAAGGTACTGCAGTTTTTGGCACCTCTGCGTTGGCTTTATTTTTTAAGCCCCGAAGGTTGTTGTGTGGTGCTAATAAGGCCTTTAAATAATTAGGGCTATAAGTCCTGAATACTTAGGGTATTTCTGTAAGTGGACACTTAAGCATCACACAACTGTTATTTTCCAATGCGGACCAGGCCCCTTTCTGCTATTTTTATTGTAACTGGCAGACAACACTGACGACCCAACAGCACACACCTACTTGCGGACATGATTCATGATTTAACACCTAGGTGGAAACTTGTGCTTTTAAAGGGAATGCGTCAGGGAGACAGACACAGGACTCAAGACTTCTCATGTAGACCAAACAGACCATGCTTCCTGAAGACACACTGAGGTCACAACCTAACATGTAACCACGCTGTTAGCAAGTATGTCACAGCTATAACATCAAAGGCTGCGCGGCAAGTTAAGCAGACAAAACTTGTACACTGTCATTTCACACCTATTGGGTTTCTAGAAAAATTCTAAAAAAATACTTTTATCTCTATAACCATCACTAAATGTAAAAATGGGATTGCTATCTTTGTGGTTCAAGTTGTAAGGGTACTCCTCAATTAGTTGCCAGTATTAAAAATAGAATTCCAGTCATTTTGAATATAATAAATTAGTGTAGGAGAAACCTCACTCCTCTTATTTATTCAGAATAAATGCAAATGAATATGAAATATAGTTATAGTAATAATTTAACCACGACTAATGTGGTGCTTTGGGCTAAAAAGCATACAAAAAGCGTAGAAGTCCACCTTCTGTTCTTCATGTGTCATGACTAAATATTCTCACTTAGATAAGCATTGGATGCTATCTATGTGCTCCGATTAGACTGAGGAGGTCGTGTTAACAGGGGTGTGAATGGGTGAAACATGGGGTCAGTGGTCTTGACACATTCCTCCTCAGTAGAATATAACCCCCTGCGACACACACACACACACACACACACACACACACACACACACACACACACACACACACAGAGGGAATGACCTTTGCTCTTTGCCCTGCAGAGTGTCACCTCAGGAACAGCTGGTTAGGCTTACACTCATGGGAAAAAAAAATGGGGGACACATAGTCTGTTACCGGGGGCGACTCTAGATTTGCCGTTGTTCTCATTAGACTTATAAACCCTGCTTTGTAAGCATTAAATGGACATAGAACTTCGAAATAAAATTTAAAAAAAACATTATTTACTGAACTGACATAGAAAACTTGGGAATGTTTCCTTACTCATCCAATATGCTTCTTTAGTTCTTAGGTGGATAATTCAGTCTGTCTGGATATTGATACACAAACTACTGTATTTATATTAATAAAATTATGAGCAATTTCACATTTGGAATTTTCACTCCGATCAGTTTGTAATTACAAATACATAAGTCCCAAATGTGAAAACATTGAATACATATGCAATTACATATTGGTGATAGGCTATCACTTCATACAAACATTTTAGTGTTTTCCTGACAGATATAAGCTGGAAGATACTAAATAAGACGGATCAAAAAATTTGTAGGATAATTTATCAGTATCTCCTCTATACATCTACAGTAGCTATACCTATCAACTATGTCTCACCTTTATCAAGTCAACATCATTATTTCAAAACCTGAGAATTCAGACAAAAAACTCTAGTTTGCCTTTTAAATGAAACATTAAGACTGACTCAATTAGTAAACTGGCATCTCTGCCTCTGGAGCAATATTGGATCTAAGGTGCCTAATTCACTTCATGTTTAATTCATTCGGTTATCTCATTAGAGCATCATAGTGCTGAGACAACTGTTATGATCACTGGAGTCATACATTTTAAGATATCATGTATCATTAGTGTTTGGCACAGGGTACACAAACTGCATGTGTACAATAAGTGCACATGCATGCAACATATACCATACATGCATGTAGATATTCACACTTTAAATATCTACCCATGGCCTCCACCATCTGCTCAAACATGCAGATGTCAGCATTGAACATGCAAAGGCAAATCTGATTGTATTTGACCTCCTAATAATACCATCCTCTCAGTTTAACTCTGTGGGCTGATATTCCTGAGAAGAGACCCACAAAGAGTCCACCAGATGCTCTCCACTGCGTCAGATGTTAATTTCTCTGCAAGCTACTGACACTCTCATAATTCAGTCACTGCCCATTCATGCTACTGCAAAGAGCATGTTAGATTTACAGCTTGGTGTGTGTGTGCCTGTGTCTCAGAATAGGAGGGAGGGGCATTCTACAACTGATCCCAAAAGTCTGCACAGTTCCACAGAAGCATGCCAGGGATTCCAGAGGTGTCACCAGGGGACCATCTTTCGTGTGGTCTCATCTTCCCCAGGAGAAGTGATACAAACACACAGACACACACAAACATCAGTCGGTGTGGTTGGAGATGAGCTTTTTAGGGGTGGAGGTGCAGCGTGTGGGAAAGCTCCAGGGGGTTTGGCTGGCTGATCTGTAAAAATGTGGACAATGCTGCAGCGGGCTTGCCACCAACAGCCGTAGTTAGCGAGGGCGTGGAGTTGGGATGGGAGGTATGGGAGAGTTTAGAGACCACCCGCTACATATTCTAAAACTGGTCGGGTATTTTGTGCTTTTTTTTTCATACTGTACAGACAATAAACAAGAAAAAGGATTGGTAATATAGGGGAAGATCTGTATTTTCCATTTCTATTCTTTCTATTTGACCTCAATATTGTCTGTTCTCTCTGGGGTCTACAATAACGCCCTCTGCCCATCTGTGCAGTACCCGCCGGACTTGCCATACACATAGGCACAGAGATATAATCTTGTAAATGTGATTTCAGTAGATTTAATATCTCATCACATAACGGTGCATTCACCAAATTACTTTCACTGCCATAATGCCATAACATAATCCACACTTGATCAGTGAATGTTCTCTGCATTCAACCACTTTGAAAATAGCTGACAGAAAAACTACGACAAACAAGGACAAACTGTCAAAAAAACATCTTGAACGTATTATAAAGAAATCATATTACCAAGCTGGTAAATTAGAGCAACTTCTCAAATATGTAATTTTCCTGTCTTAACTTTTCTGTCTCTTTCCACTGTCTAGTATTAAAGCAGAAATTGCAATGTTATTGCCATATAAGAAGCAAGTGCAGCATTTTACAGACATGTTTCCATCTTCATACCACACTATACAGCATAGAAAAACAAAATTGTGTTGTCCTCACTGATATAGTAGAAGAACAAGAAAACGAAATGTTCTCTACACATGCTGTTGCTCATGTGCTACACATGATCAGGGCACCTACCGAGGTCCAGCAACCAGAACTTGCAGTTGTCAGTGTGTCCTCCCGGTGCTGAATCCATGGAGCAAAATGGGTTTAGAGACACTAAGGACTCAATTCCACGGGCCATGTCAGACGAATATCAAGCCTCCAGAATCCTGGCTTGAAATATCCCCTCACAGCATCTCCACAGCTGTTATGACTGACTTTCAATTCCTGTGCAAAACCTTAAGTTTCTTTTGAAATGACTTCTAGTTAAAAGTAAAAAATAGTGACTGCGTCGCTTTAATTCCAGAGAGTGAAAGTGTGAAGTCCAGTGTGAGGAAAAAGAAAAAGTCAAATGCAGCATTAGAGAGTATAATGTTTTTTTTCCTCTCTCTCTCTCTCTCTCTCTCTGTATCTCCTTCCCTCCCTCTCTCGTGAGTGGGCTGATGTGAAGATATTGGGCAAGCCTCCACTGTGCCTCTCTTTTCGAAGGGGATGTCTGTAAACATGCAGCACATCTACCGTATTACCCTTTGTAGAAGCGCCCACTCAGTTTGTGTGGGCGGGGGCATTTTTTTTTTTTTATTTTAAACAGGCATTAGGATGCATACAAGTTGTGCAGTATGCTTGGAACAAATATAGACTTGGTTATGAAATCCAAGAGAAGAAAAAATTTTCAGAAGAAAAAATCAGTTTCATATTAAGAGGTTGATTAAAAATTTCAGATCATTTTTCTGGAATTTAAAATCTCAATTGGGGGGAGGGTTTAAGGGTCTGGGCTTTTTTTTAAATGACTACTATATAAATTATATTCAACACTAAACTCTATTTTCCTACATCTTCACTTCCTCTGTCACACTCTGCAGTCCAAAGACGCTATGCAGGCTAGATGCACAAAGATCTCCCTGTTTAACTGTGAGTGTATGTGTGTGTCTCCCTGGGCTCTAAACACACTCTTTCCTGTAAGAACCCGCACACACTTGTGCACACACTGGTCTCCACTTACTCTCTGCTCCTCGCAGAGTCCTTTTATCAATAACACTGTCATTAAGTGTGTACCTTTGTATTCATTTCATTTTGAGAGGCACAGAGAGTCAGTGCTTTGGTATACAGGGGAATTCCAGTAAACAAACTGCAAATGTGATCAGTGTGTAAATGAAAGTGCTCTTAACTTAATTTAAGAGGAATGTGTAGGTTTGCACAGGTTTCAACAGCTAGCTGAACAGCACAGGACAAACACACAGAACACATGCTACACATGTGCACCGTTATTTCACACATCCTATAATCAGAGCAGACAACCAGCTGTCAGCTTTACACTTTGCAGGCTAATCCTACTGTATGTGAATTCGATTCAACTCTATTCTGTTATTCCTGACACAGACATTGGCCCCCAGCAGTCAATTATTTCTGCTTGTGAGACACAGCATGAAAAGGGGAGATTTCCCGGAGAACACTAATCCCCTGAACCGTCACCCCTCCACAACTTTGGACAAAGTGGCCTACATGGTTGGTCAGTAAACACAAAAGGCTGACAAAGTAGCAAAGACATTTTTTGTCATCCTTGTCTTCCTCATCCTCAGCAACAGCCTTTTTTTAACCACAGCAACCCCTGCAGTGAGAGGCTCCTTTTCATCACTCCTACTGGCCACACAAACACACAGATACAAACAGTGAGGGCTGGTTAGGCGCAACCAAGGGAGCAAGGAAAGCCAGATAAAAACACGAGCCTCTGTAAGCAAAACGGAGATGAGAAACACTGAAGGTGCAGTTGAAAATAATTGGGAAATTCTGCTCTCCTTCCTGTGCTGTAATAGTAAATCATTCAGCTAATTCTCAAATTGTGCATCCCTGAATGTATAATCCAAGCATCCTATAATTTTAAATACAAACCTTTCTGACTACAAAGAGGCTGCCAGCAAAATATTTGTATGCTATATTACCATAGAAACAAGCAGTGCAGTTCTCACCCACTCTTTCAGATTAAAGAGGAAAGACAGAAGCAGAAACGTCTGTCAAGACACGGCAGCAGCTCATAATTTCAACAAACCCAGGGTCAAATGCAGGGAAGATCTGTACACTGAGTCCTTTCCTCTTACTTCCTTCTGTTAGCTATATTTATTATTTGTTTAGCACTGCTCAGGTTATGATTTAAAGTATTTCTGGACAAAAGAAAATATATAAATATACAGCATGCATTTGTAGTAAAGTATAGTATGCACAATATATATTTATCTATCTAGAATTTGAGATGAGAACAACATCAGTGTCTTACATGGTGCAGGTGCAGACATGACATAAATATCATGGAAAGGTTGCAATCAGAGTGCGCAGGCTCAGCAAGATGTCCAATAGCAAGACAGCAGATGTTTGTGCATCATACCAGAGCGGAAAACAGACCAGTTCAACCAATGAAGGAACCTTCACAAAGGTAGACCCAACAACAGTGCACAAGAATGTGGAACTGGAGAGCACTGGAGTCTGATATGATCCACACCAACTAGATATAGAAGCCATCACCACTACAATACCTGGTGGCCACCTGCTCCAGCGACCAGGACTTTGGTAGACAACTCAAAGCAAACACATGCTCACAGAGTTTGCAGTAGATTTGATTTTAGCACCAGGTTGACTTTGAAGAATGGGTATTAAATAGGCTGGAGTCAACAAAACACAATTATCATGAATAAACCTGCACTGGAATGCATTACTGTTATTAAGAAAAAAATATTTAACTAACAAGCTAAAACCCGTTATCAATATTCAAAACTGAGGCTTATTGTAAAATCAATCTTGCATGTAATTTATTTTTGTATCCTATTCTTTTCAATAGTCGGATTGCCAAATATTTATTTCAAGTAAATGTATAATGTGTGAGTGAGTACATGCAAAGAAAGCGAATAGTCATCTGTTGTATTGGTAATAATGACAAAGTTAAATGTCTGACCAGATGATTCAGCAATATTTCTGTTACTGTAACCAGAGCTGGTGCGATGTTGACACACACACACAGACTGTGGAAAAAACCCTGGGGACTACCTTCTCAACTTGTCTTAATAAGACCCTGTGGGCATGACAACAGATGCAGACTCTGACATCATCTCTTTCAGGGTTGAACCCTCACAAGGCTCTTTCATGTTTACTGTTTGTTACAATGGATGCTGATGCGTGTTTAGGACAATAAAAGGTTTCTGACAGAAATAAGATTTGCGGATGTTAACAGTGCTGGGAATTCAAAGGTTAAATTTATTTTAAGATAATTAAAAGAGAGCTGTGCTTCAAGCGGGCTTTCCACTGTTGCATAGCAACACCTAGAAATACATGTACGTGCTTTCCCAAGCAGCTGTTTGGTGAGAATCGAAGGTTTTGAAGGTCAACTATGATGTGTTTGCAAACAAAAAATGCATCTTATTAGCTTTCCCTAATGTTTCAAATTTGCATATGTGCATGGATGTGACAAGCAGCTGTTGGGTAAGATAAGAAGATTCTGCAGGCTACTTCAGCTGTTTCCAGCCATCATATACATCCAGTTAGCTTTTCCTCATGTTCTGATGTGTTCAGATGTTCCTCAATATGACAAAATAACTTCCACTCTATCTGCCAGTGCGGGTATGAAAACATTTATATCTTACCTTTGTGGTTGAAGAGCCCTTCCATCTCCATGGAGGATCTGGAGTGAGCAATACAGAGCATGGAGCAGGGTACGATGCCCTCCTGAGCTGGAGAGCGGTCTGTGGTCCGCACCAGGCACCAGTCCGGCTTGTCGTGGAGCCGCTCCAGAACCTCCACAGTCTGGCCTCGTCGCACCGTCAACTCCCCACTGCTGCCACCATTACTGGCCACAAAGTCATGGATCACCACTGTCAACTCACAGCCACCGGACAGCTGAAATGGAAGACAAATGCCAGTGAAAAGCTATTCACAACAGATGTTGGTATTTGTTCGTTTTAACTCTACTGTTGCTCTACAGTTTGCACGTGGCTATCTTTGAGGATAAATTATATCCAACAAGTTGCATAACAAAATAGTGTGAAATTACATACAGTAACCATTTGTGTAGTCGGTGTGCAACAAAACCTCATTTGAATCAATGTTGATTCAGTGATCAACAGCCAATATTATCAATGCAAAGTGAAAACACTGATACATATCATCATCTTCAAGATGTGCATCTATTTAGAAATTCCCATGGCACGTCTGTTCCACAATTATTTCCAGGCGTACCTCCTTTCTTAACATTCAAATAGTGCTAGTGGCTGCATACCAGGGAAATCACGTGAAGCAGCCAAGAAAAAGACAACATGGATATTTACTGATTTCTTCTCGTATCAATCGCAGGCAGCCGAATCAAATTAAAAAAATAAAATCATGGCAGACTTTGTGATATCAGCAAATATTGTATTGTTGTCTGAAAAACCAATACAATATCGTGTCAAGATGAAACTTGTGGTTTACACCCCCAGTTTGTAATGATAAACTGAGGTTTAAAGTTACTGTTAATAACTCTCATGTTCTCCCATCAGACATTCAGTAAAATTACTTTTGACATCAGTTAATGGATGAATACGCTGTCTGAACAAAAAAGCAAGTATTCCCCCACGCCATCCTTTGGTACCAGCACAGGTGCACCAGCAGCACTGTAAAGTGAAGTATACATGCACTGATGACTGGTGACTCATTCTAGCACAACTGAACAAAACGTCACTATGACGAGCTGACTTTAATCATCTAAGTGTCTATGAAAAGAAATGCAATATTATATACGCATGGAACACTGTGGAACTAGTCACTGGCTTTTTTCAAAGGTATTTCTGCCTGAAAATGCAGCCGCTTGTTGCTATCGAGGGTTCGATCTCTGTGCTCACAGGTAAAAAATAAACAGTAACAATACACCAGGGGTTGCACACATTTTTTTATCTACAAATATGAAATACTAAAGGATATACAATTTCAGACTGTTTCAGACATGGTTACAGTTCATCGGCTTTATCAAACAAAAAAAAAATGCAAATGTCCAATAATGTATAGCTTGTCCTCTTGGCTCTGCATAGCAACAGACCTAATTCAGCTTCATGTTTTTACGTTCTTAACTCTTCAATATTTTTCCGCTAATGTTTACCATGGTACATTTTCAAGAAATTAACATTTTGAGGTATAAAACTTTAAACAATCACAATCATCCTGTGAGCATTAATGACTTGATAGCAGATGAGAACAGACTTATACACAAGTTATACTATCAGTCCTACAGCTGATAATACCTGCAAACCAAGCAGTTTATTGCTGCTTAAATACACATGAACATGTACATGAATTTCTTAATTCTAGTGTTATAATGCGTATAGTGTTGCAAGTTTCTTATGTCCTTTATGATTGAAATTGCTTTAATCGTTCCAAAGATTTTCAATGTGTTTTTTTTTTTCTTCTGTCAAATACTGCAAAGCATGTAATTTGCAACATACCCTTTGGTAGTGTGGTAAAGCCAGAGAGCTGAGGAGTTGAGAAACGGGATGTGAGATCCTGTCCTCCAGTCTCTCCATTGTTTTCCACTCCCTCATTGCGAGAGAGAAGTCCCAAAGAGCTAAAAAAAAAAATCTCTACAGCAGTCTGATTTCTACAGCACTTCACTGAAAATGTCCTAAATCACAATGAGAAGTTGATCACTGGATAAGCATAAGCTGCCTGAAAGAATAGTAAAATTGATTTAACTTTTTGTAGAATAGTTCACTTGGGAAAACAGAACCAGATAATTACAATCCTGATCCATTATAACATCCCAAGGCCAGAAGAAAAGTTGCTGCAGTCCACCGTAACGGTCAGCAGCACTCCTCTGTGAGTTCTCACAATCAGACTATTGAAGCTTAAATGATTCCCTGTTGTGTGTCTCCTCCCCACAGCGGAGCGCTTAATCCATCTTTGTCTTTAAACAAGTCTTGCCACAGTTTAGCTCACTAATGTCCATTGATCAATAGAAAACGCTGCAGAAAATTAGAAGAAAAACACAGAACATACCCCGAATATTTCTGTGTTTTTAAGCAAAGTGTGAGATCGATAACCGTGAGGACTTAAAACTCTGCTCGCCTGTCTGGCATACAGACGAGCATCCTCTGTGAAGAGAGCGTGGGAGGGAGGCTGAAGCTGCTGACACACAAGTCAGTCACTAAAGCAAAGACACACACAGGAACAAGGGGGCACACACACTAACACAAACACTCCACTGTCCCTGCCCACTGAATGAGAGGTCTCACAGAGAGTCCCCACAGAGAGAAGCATTCAAAAAGTGAGATCTAGACACAAAATTTACATTTGCACCTGTTACTGTGTGTTTTGAATGTTTAATTAATACTAATTAATCACACACACTAGTGACTGTTTTGACATGGGCAGATTTACATACACATTAAAGCAGACTCTGTTCACCTCCTCACCTTTACAATTTGGTCTTATGCTGCATAAAGTGACCACAGAGCTGAGCTTTGTGCTAACAGTGGCAGTGAATACGTTAAGCTGATTTTCTTATTTTCCTGATTACAGCAGAAATGTATGAGGCAGAGTTGGGGAACGTCCAATTCAAGTGTGAAAATAATGACCTTGTGTAAGAGTCCACCGCTACAATTTATAATTGGTATGACATAAAAGTACTGAAATATTTTTTTATCTATGTGTGCTGGGGTGTGTGTGTCTTAGCTTTACAGTTGCTCATACTGAGCGTAGGAGGACAGGCCTTCTGTGGTGCTATTACCAGATATAACCACGGCCGACTGTCACTGTTCACAGCAAAGATTCTCTCTCTCTGACACACACACACACACACACAGCTTTGATGCTCTGTCAAATGGACTGTTTCTTCCTCCTTACACAATCAATCAAACAAATACTTTCACAGGAAACAACTTGGGGAGAGCTGCCTGCACCAAACCAGCCTGCAGCTTCAGACAGAAGATGGAATCAATTGGAACAATATTGGGGATGAAGAATGCCTGTGTGTGTGTGTGTGTGTGTGTGTGTGTGTGTGTGTGTGTGTGTGTGTGTGTGTGTGTGTGTGTGTGTGTGTGTGTGTGTGTGTGTGTGAGTGTGTGTGTAGTCCAACCTTATCACTGTCCAGTGTGTTCTGGGATGTACGTGAGGCAATGGAGATGGTATCTGGTTGGCTGCTGGCATCTCCCTGGCTGTCCAGTTCCTCTCCGTCCCTGAGGGCAAATATTATCATTACTGTCTTTGTTTTATTACTACGTGGTTACTTGAGATAATCCACAGACCTTGTTTTGAGCAGTTTCATGTCAGACTATTTTCTTTCTACTGAATTATACCTACCAATCAAATCACAGCTGAAAGAAAGCCTGCATCAACTCATGGACGAGAGGCTCCTGCTCATGACAACGTGGCATGTAAACATCTTATGTTTGTAACACACTGTTATGTTAGCTAGCTCAGTTTGTTATCAGTAGATGCATGCTTCCTTTGTGTGCGGATATTTGGTGGGTATAGTTCGGCAGAAAGAATATAGTTCCTCCATGAAACTGCTCACAAAAAGGTCTACAGATTATCTTGAGTAACAGGGTCATGATATATAGAAAAAGACATTGCTTTTGATTTTTCAACAATCCTTTTTTGGCGCTCTGAGCACCACAAGCCGAATGCCATCTGGTTCTATTATACAGGAGAGAAGGCAGACATCCCTACAGTTGATATCTCCAACACTCAACCACTTTTTCCCAACCCAAATGATTACAATCCATCAGTCTTGCTGGACCAATCAGGGATACCCTCTGTAGCTGAATACGTAGGCAGCCAATCGGGAACTGCTTTATAGTTGATGAGGTAGCATGCAGCTGCTTTTAAAATTGTAATGGCTGTTTCCGCAGCAACAAGTACTAACTACAGCGATAAGTAAAGTTAATTCAGTAATAGAGTCAATAACAACAATCAAACAAGGACAAGAGGATGCACACACAGAGTTTCTCAGCAGAAAATACTTCTTCGTCATTTTTCTGACAGGATTTGACAAAAGCTTGATATACTAACTGGCTCTGTTGGTGATGTTGTTCCCAGGTACAAATGCAATGTTTATTGTTTCGCCACTGATTGGCTAATGGAGGAGCAGATAGGAAAGGCTGCAAAGCTGAGAATCCCAACCAGCTGGTATTCAGCAATCCAGAAGAAGCTGCCCGCTGAATGAGAAATGCTAAAATATCTTAGAAACCTCATTGGGATTTTTGTCAACAAGGTACATGTTACATACAAAGGGTAAATATAAATAAACTGTAATTATTAGAGGGTTACTTCCTAACTGACAACGTATTTGTGTAGTAAAGGAGCAGATGTTAATGCTAACAACATGATTGGCTGAAGGAGTTTGTCTGTCAAGGCGAGTAATTCCCACCCACTGAAATAATTTGTTGGGAGAAAGTCCAGACTGACAGAGGGAGAGAAACAGAATGTTGCGTTCATGTGATCAAGATGGTATCACAAGGCTGAAATATCACTACAGGTTAGAGGGAAAAAAAAGTATTTGGATTTTAGGTTAAACTGTCCCTTTGAGTTCAGAGTTACTGTTAGCTTACCGTCTGCCTTTATGTTTAGCTGTGGTGGCTTTAGGGATGTGGATGGGCTCCTTCAGAGCTCCACGCAGGTGGACAGTTCGCTCCTGAATGACCTCCCGAATGTGTTTGATCCAGTCCTGCTTGTTCTCAATACTTGAAGCCTGGGACACAACACATGATCGGGTAAGACGAAGGTTAGATTTACAGGTTCCAGTATATACAGCTGTTATGTCTGCAGCGTAGCCAGGATCTTTTTTACCCTTGCTTTTTTATAAACAGACACAACATTACATTAACAATAACACAGCAGAGAAAAATAGAAGCCATTGCCCTGTTCATTTGGTCTGAATGAACTAATTGTTGACTAATACCACAGTATGGGGTTTAATTTAGCAATTATATACTTCAGTCTGATCCCACATGAGTGCTTTGATCCCTGCAATCTTGTACTGGAGTCACATGTCCGTATTCAGACACAATGTGAAATGACGACAACTATGTCTCCTAAACTCCACTTAGGGTTCCACAGAGAGATTATTATTGTCAGACATGTGTTTATTTACGTCACAGGGCCAATGCAAAACTGTATTTAGCATATGACTACGCTTGTCAGTGGCTCCTCTTCCTCCTTCACTTAGCAACCAGCAGCACCAAGGCTGCTGTGGTACAGTGTTACATAAGACACAATTTAAGATGGTCATCAGAAGTTATGTAATAAGACAGATAGCTGTACAGCACACATTCACACATCGTAACACATTCACTGAGATCCACAAGTTTTTGTCTTTCTCTCAAACACACATACACACACAAACGCACAAACACACACCCTGCATAAAACATTGCTTGTGACTCACTGCATGAGAAGTTGCTTGTGAGTTTGATTATGACCCATCAACTGCTATGCTAATGTCTCTGTGTGATGAATAGCAGAAAGTAACACTCCCCTACAGGGAGTGAACTTTCTTGGCTGAACAGAGGGGACTATGTAGGATTTAGTGGGGGTGGACTACATGGAGTGACTCTTCTTCCTTATGTGTGAAGAACTTGACTCCTCCTGCAAAAGGGGAATCATATGGGGGTCTATCTGAAACTTAAGACAGAGCCGGAAGAGAAACTGAAGCTCCTTATGAGGAAAAAAAATAGTTCCTCATTTATGTCAGATACTGCTGTAAAATATTTAAAATTAGAGAAAGCTGCAAAATATGAATACAATGACCAACATGTTGATACCTTGAGGACAATCTTGTTGTCGGATGTCGGGGTCCTGCCCACCCACAGGGCAAACTTACAAGGATCTCCCTCCACATGCTCTGTCACTCCAAGCTCTGATGTCTAAAGGGTGTGAATAACATATCAGCAAATTTACAAAACACATAAGCACAAAATAAAATGCAAATACAATGTGAAACCAAAATAAAAACAATGTTTGTCAAAGAGGTCCCAAAAGCATGGATCAATCCTAAACCAGACAAGGTCTTAAAGGGGTTCACTGATTCAATAAAGAAATCCCATATGATATTTCCATTGTCATCATTTATGAACATGAGCTATGAACTCTCTCAAAGCCAGAAACCAGAGAGATAATTCTCTGAAACAATCTAAGCTGAAACAATATGGTCGGATTAAACAGCACATTACTTACAAAGAGCTTGCTCTTATACAGGTACTTGCTGCGCCCGTTTGAGTCTTTGACTTCTTTGCTGAAGACCAGGGACATCTCGAAGAGGAAGAGGTGTCTGTCGCGGCCCTTGCGGATCAGAGTCTTGGGATCCCATACCTGGAACGACTCCTGAAGTATCAACTCTCCCTGGGAGTCAATGTTGCCATCAAACCCTGAAGTGGTGAAGGGAGTGGAGGAAAGGAGCTTTTTAGGGGTGTCTGCAAGTGTGTACTGCACAGTATGTACTAACATGTTTGTGGGCTGCTGGCGGCAGGAAGTTGAATGAAGTTCCTGCTGACTCACACTTGAGTACTTTGTGCCAAATGTGAGTGACCTGATTACATTCACACAAGCGGAGTTAAAGTTCAGATTAAAGGAAATATCAGACACTCAGATGACACTTAGTAAGCACTTGTACAGGTGACTATCAAAAAGAAAAAAAAAACGTAATAGCTGAATTGTAGAGGTGTGTGTGTGTGTGTGTGTGTGTGTGTGTGTGTGTGTGTGTGTGTGTGTGTGTGTGTGTGTGTACCCACCATCCAGCATAGAGAGGTGCATGGCATCATTGGCTCTCTTGGGGACACTGAGCATGACTTCAAGACCATCCTTTATCTCACCTTTACCTTCCTCACAGCATGTCAACAACTCCTACAACAAAAGAATGCAAATGGAGACATACACACAGTTAAAGAAAGAAGTAAAGAACACATTCATTTTTTTGCTAAACGACTAAATTCCTACGTGTGCATTTTACTCAAGTGAGTAATTATAAGACAGACATTCTTCCTGTGACATTTATTTAAAGGCCTGCTGTACCTTGAGAAGGAGCTGGTATTTAGTGATTCTCTGGACTGGCTTGATCAGGTAAGATGAGATGGAGTTAGCCAAGCGATGTCTTTGCTGGATTTCCTGTAAATCAAAGCGGAAACAGACACAGGTCTTAAAGAAGCAAGCACCTTCATCATTTTCACTCATGTAGTGACGGACACATCTTCAGAGATAGATTACAAAATGTAAAAAAAAGGGGAAAAAGTCACTGATCATAACTGTAATGACGCAGCAAATTAAAAAGCAAGCAGTATTGGTAACTACTTACATCGAAGTAGGGTCCAGCATGTTCCAGGATTAGCTGAGTGGAGTCGGGCTTGTTCTTACAGTAGTTCACATACATCTGGAACTTATCAGCCTAAGCGGGAAAATTAACACCAGTTATTTACGCACAAGTTACCAAGAGTCTAATATGCAAAATTTTCTACAAGTCTAACAAGCTGTATGTTTTGTTATTGAAATGAGTCATATAGAAAACAAGCAGATGAGAACACAACAAATTAAAATAACCCTTTAACAATAATGTTATTATTAATATATCTCCTACCCAAGTCACAAAACAATGGCCGACGTCCTCTGGAAGCTGCTCATACTTCTCTAACTCCTTCAGGAAGATACTGTATAGAGAACAAAACATTTACAGGAGGACCAATCAGAAGCCGAGGAGCAAATTTTGTTTATTCAATCCTTCTGAAAAGATAATTATGCTTAAAATGTTTAATCTTAAACTAAATCAGCAGATGTTGATCTGCTCCACTGACTTGTGATGAAACTCGTAGAGGTCCTGCATGTTCCCAAAGATGATGTGTTCCTTGTTGACAATACCAGGAGGAATCTCCTCCACGCCACTGGTCATCTCCCATAGGTATGTCTGCACAAACAAACACACACACACACACACACACACACACACACACACACACACACACACACACACACACACACACACACACACACACACACACACACACACACACACCAAAGCAGAATTAATGAAATATCTGGAAATCTGAAACATCTGAAGAAAAGGTGTACGCTATTGGAAAAGTATAATGTAACCAATTCTAAAGGAAAATGTTAATGCAATATCAGAACAGCAGATAAAAAGTAACACTTGAAAATCACAGAGGGGACGATGAAGAAGACTAAATTTGACAACAGTCGATTTACTGCAAGCCAGACAACACCTGATTGTGTAAAATACAATATATACTTACATCCATACACTCCCGTAGGTCTCTGACGTAGGCTTTCTCTGTCTGAATCAGCTCAGCCATTATAAATCTGAAAGGACATGCACGATGGGAGAGGACACACTCATGAAAATGGTCAGGTGCTGTAACTGACCAAATACAAAAAAAAAGACCTGTGGTGAAGACTGGTATGTGCAAAATAAAACAGAAATACTTAATGCTTAAAAGATTTTACTCTGCTTTACAGTTTCTTCATTTTTTGTAACTTTTGCAGCAGCACTGTTGCTGTATGTGGATGAATTGAAACTCCATTATAACTCACCCATGACTTGTGAACACATGTACTGTATGAATTCTCCCCATAAACCATTTATCACCAAAGATACTCTGTACAGCACAAGTTACATTACTGCTCTGCGTCCTCTCGCATGCATTTCATCTCCATTTGTTTATACACTTGATTGAATTTAAGATTTCAGTTTTCACACTGATGTGCTAATGTTAACTGGGTAATTTGACATTAAACTCCACATTATCACAAACCCAAACAATCTGAAATAAAAACCTTTTTGATTGGACTGAAAAAATGATATGTTTTCATATATTTGCAGGAAATTCCTGAATTATTCATCGAAGCCTGTGACAGAAACCTTTGATGTTGAACATCAGGTGGCGATCAGGAGAGAATGTGCAAGGAAAATGTGTGTTACACTTACTCTTTCCTTCGAGCTGACTTCCTCTTCTCCTCATTGAGTTCATGGGCAGCATCCCTTAACTTGACCTCCGACCCCGGGGCACTGGCTGGGATGATGTCCAGTTGCAGCTCTTTACTCTGAAAAGGAGACAGTGGCTTTTATGTTGCGCACAGCAGCCACAGTGTTCATTCACTTGTCAACACACCACTGTGTGACATATTTGCTTTCCCTTAGCACCAGTTCATTAAAATGAACTGTTGGGAGATGGAGTTTAAATAGGGACATGAGTGATATTCACCCTGTATCACTCCAATATTTGACCAACTGCTGCAAGCTCCTACTTTTGAAACTACAACAACATTACAGCCAAAGGTAGTTTGTATGATTAAATTCATCACATAAAACATGACTTAGTTATAATCTCACACTAAAAGACGAGAGGCCAAGATTATATACGTAATTTAAACTCGACGGTATCAACATTTGAATCTTTCTACGGCATGTCATTACTTAGCATCAACTCAAGGTTTTAGAATAAATCATGTGAATAGAATTTGTCGAAACACATCAGGAAGAATAGAGCTGATAACTGTATTCTTTTTTGATTTTTATCAATGGTGTGCACTCACTGCCTTGTTGGAGTCCGAAGAAATGCCAAGTGCTGTTTCCAGGCAGGTTCGGTATTTGTCCATGCGGAGAGAGAAGTCCCTGTAGCGCTTGTCCACTGAGGACACCCATTTCTTTATCTCCAGGGCATGGGCGTGGCCCTTGTCACAAAACCCATCCGCCAGCTGGATCAACAGCTTTACCCGCTCTTTGGTTTGCTGTCAATAGAGAGACATTTAGGGAGGGGATAGAGAGAAAAGAGAGGTGGCCCGCAGAGAGCCAGGACCGGTGGAGGAAAGGTACATAAGAGAAAGAGAGAGGGAGAGAGTTAGGAATCAGTGTGTTGCTTGATGGACACAATAGCTTGTTCTCACACACAATAACAGTGACACAGCAATGAGGAAAAGGGACAATACACTGCCCTGGGAATGGGCCTCACAGAGGAGCGCGCTGTGCAAATGCGCAACACAATGCAATGAGCACAGCAACAGGCACACAAATACAAACATTCAGCCTTTCTTTTCCACCTACTTTCTAACAGCAATTGATAGTCAAATACACATACATACCTTTGCTGTGATCTGGAAGTCTTCGTGCTCTTTCAGCAGCTCCTGTGTGTGGTGAATGCTGGAGCCAGTGGATGTGTGTGTGGACAGGTAAAACTCCCCAGTGTCATGGATCCACTCCAGGGCCTGAGGAAACAACCAATCACAAGTGAGCACATTTACACTGCAGGGATTTTAGGTAAACAATTTAACACAGTCTATATTAACTACCCAAATTTGATGACCTGGTACAAGCTGATACACTTGCGGGTTTTATAACTACAATAAAATTACAGCCAATCAGGATTTTGTATACTTACTATCATGAACTTCATTGTCTTCTGTCTAGCAGGGAATTCATTTAAATTTTAATCTGTCAGTGTTTCGTATGTATGGTATTTTCCACTGCACAATTTATCTTTCAGAACACCTTCATACTGTGCCCCTATCACATTTATTCAAGATTAGGAAAGGTGAAGTCCATATTTTTACAACAAAATGACACAAAAATTAGATCTTCAGTCTGTTACCACCTAATTAAAATATGTAACTGATTCATATATTTTAAGCATTCAGTTTCCAAGGGTCCTACTTAGTTTCTATTCTCATTCATGTCTGTGTACTTTATAACTGGGCCTGCAGGCAGTGACCAGCAGTGGCAGAACTGGTCCAGTCAAACTGTGAGACCAGAAAGCATTTGTGCCCTGGGGATAAAACCTGGATCGCCCCAGAATAGCCATGTCCTAGAAACATCTATGATGTCATCAGATTTTATTGGCTAATCGCACTGCTGTGTGCCTCCGCTGTGCTGTCCAAACACCACAAGAGGGAGCAAAGTGTCTGTATTTAAACAGCCTTAGAGCTGGTCCATAAGGATTTACTTAAGAGCTTAAGTGTCACAGATTTTAACTTGCTCTGGCTTCTTGAAAATGAAGACTTTCCTGCAGTCAAATTCATGTTTAAATAAAACACTCCAGATGTCAGTCTGTGGAGTCTGACAATGTATTGGCTGCTAGTGACAGTGACAGTAATATCCAAACTCTGTCCATCTCATTGGTACTTTATCCTTCAACTATGTCTGATTGGAGACTTGTTGACTGAGACAGATTGAGTGTTTTTGTGACTTGACCTATTGTCCTACCATAGATCTCTTATTCTTCTAAAACAAACAAAAACTTTACAATAAAAATGCCAGTGGTTGAAACATTCTGTACTTCCTTAAGAGTAAAAAAAAATGAATGGTTGGAGACTTATGTTTGGCAATGCTCCGTAGCAAATGTAGTGTTTAAATTTACTGGGCCACATAATGATAGCCGTCTTTCAGACTGTCATTGTTGCAAATGTCTGCCAGCTTACATCATTTCCACTAAATTTGAAATGTATCATTACTCAAAAAAAAACAAAAAAAAAACAGACTGCTCGACTTCAAAAGAGAAAAGAATCAAGATGGAAGTTGCAGCTGTATGCTAACAAGTCAACTTGCTGACTTAGATCCAATTCAAACAGGAGTCAATCATCTCACAGGGAGGAGGATTATTCTCCTTACTGTCTGAATTGAATGACACACAGTGTACCAATCTGCTTTGCCTTCTATCCGAATTATGCTTTTTGCAAGTGCACACACTACCATTCAGTTCAGTACACACGTACACACGAACACACATACACACACACACACACACATAGGCACAAACCTGTTTGGCGCTGCGTTCAAACACAACATATTGCTGGCACTGGTCCAGCCTCCGTTTCCTCATGGTCCAGAAGTGGAGAACTCTGTTCTCTCTCTGCAGCAACTCATTCAAGATATCTGATGAAACAACACAAGCACCAAAATACATGCATTCAGTGTGTGTGTGCATTACTGTGCATCAGCATTACACAGGAAATATACTGAACACCTGTTTTATAATTCTGTGGACAAATTAGGATAGAAAAAGTTGAACAAGCTAATAACAACTTAATAAACATCTTTGTTACAATAAGATGCATGAAAGAAATGGATAAGTATTGACCGCTCTACTTACTCTTAACCTGAGTCTCTGGAGCTTTGACGTGGGACAACATGCCGGGCATGTTGACACTGTTCCTGTGCAGGTACTTCAAGAAGACATCAGCATTACGTCTGGCTAATGTGCAGGCCTGTAAGTGGCAGAAGAGGAACAGATGTCACTTACATTTTATATATATATATGTATATATATAAAATAAAATACTGACAATGGGCTTAGAGACTCACAAATAACTAGTGATCTGACATGTCTTATCTTACATATAAATTGAAAAAACATTTTCTTTCTCACCTTGAGGAAGGCCTCTTTTTGCTCCAGATGTTTGCTGATCATGGGGGTGACGTGATCCGACTCACTGTTGGGGCCTAGTTTATCAACACCTCCACACCAGTCTTCTTCTCTCTTATACTCCTGCTCCAGGCTTTCTAACACACTGCACACCTGAAACACAGACAATAGAGTACATAAAACTACTGCACAATGCAACAACAACCTTTCCCTGATCTAGATTTTCATGAAACCTGTGAAACTGCACATCCAAGGACATTTTTTTAATCATTCCTTGGCTTTCCAAGTCTATTGATGTTCACAAAGGGGAATGTAATTCCTGTTGTCCTTTTTTAAATTCATTTTTGCACACCCGGTTGCATTGGTGGCACCCATTCCCTTACACACACAAGTACCTGTTCAGAGGTCTTATAAAAGGCCACAGAAGCATTAACCAGCTTAAGTCGGTCCTCCATCTTCAGCATCAGTTGCTGCCAGTGGTCTGCCACCTTTAAGTCAAATAAAACAAATCAGTTTACCAACTGGAGCTTAAACAAAAGAACAACCAAGCTACCTACATAATTATTGATGATTTCCCCCAAGAGATGCATTATAACTGAGCAATACCTTTTCTGCACAGTCTCTGATCATATCCATGTCGTAGTGGTTTGCCTGGAGTAAAGCCTCAGCCTTCTGCTGTACCTGCAGTGCACTCTGATGGGTTTTCTGCATGGAGGATAAGGGTGAGATAAAGGAAAAAGAAAAAACAAGTGTCATACCAATCTCTACATCACAATGATTGTTTTGAAAATACAACCCCAGCTTCCTGTTGGACCCTCCAGGGCAGTTTGTTAGAGAGTGGAGAAGTGGGGAGAAACAGAGGAAAGGCTAAATAAATAAAAGTAGTAGCTGTGTCATAAAGAGTGTCCTGGGGTGAGCATTTTGGAGAGAAAATGAGATAGGGAGGTGAAAAGGACAGTATCTGGTGATTTTTGTGGCATAGCAGTATGCCTGAGAATAAGGCTTTTGCTCCTTGCTGGACTCAGAGCATGAAAGGGAAAGAAAACAGAATGCGATAAAGAAAGGATGAAGGGCTTCCTGCCACCTTTGGTAATGTCTGCAGCACCTGCTGGGTAATATCAAGGAAGACATTCCCATATCACTTGCTCTTTTCTCACCACGCGAGACCCATTGTGCATTTCAGGGACTACAATTGTGGCATGCGGGTTAAAATTCAAGTCTCACATAAGCAATAATCATATACACAGCTTTCTTCTGAGCGTGCATCTTGGTATGTGTGTGAGCTCTGTAGAAGTAGGTCAGGCACAGGCCTGCATTAAAATGAGCCAGACTCGACAGAGTTCAAAGGAAATGCACCCTGCATAATCAGTCGTAAAAAGACGAAAGGTAAGCAGAGGGAGAAGAAAGAGCGAGGTAGAGATATTTGTTATTGATCATTCCATTTCATGTGTGACTTGTGATGAGAGGGGGAGGTGGTGGAGACACATATAAACCTGAGATGAGTTTTAGAAAGGAAAAGGTTGAAGGATGAAGGGTGGTAAAAGATGAGGAAGATGCAGAATTTAGGAGGCAGACATGTACCAAGACAAAAATGATAAAAGGGAATAAGAAGATTTTAGGATGAGGGAAAAGAAAGCTTCAACTGCAAGTACAAAGCACATGGACATCAACATGTTGCTTCTAAAATCTCCATGAAGGCTGAAAAGAGAGCAGGAAGAGGAGACTTACCTCTATCGCATGTTGAAATTGTTCATGTTCCTTCTGTAGCTGTTCGGCTTCTTGTAATGAACTGGCTGTGATCAGACCGGCATTCAGCATGGACTCGCCATTTCGGATCCAACCCAGCACCTAAAAAAAAAACAAAAAAAAAAACACACACACACACACACACACACACACACACAGATACACATAGAGTTTAGTTGTTTATTAACTTTTAAAACTAATTGGAATTCTTTTTAAATAGAATCAATCAAACTCAAACATAGACCAAGGTCTAAGATGTTTCCCAAATTTCTCAATATTCTTTGTTTTTCCATCAGCTCTAAAGCATTCTCTCTCCATGTATAGTTGTGTGTGTGTGTGTGTGTGTGTGTGTGTGTGTGTGTGTGTGTGTGTGTGTGTGTGTGTATGTGCGTGTGTGTATAATTTTATCACCACCTCCTCATTCCTTTACATCCTAATAATGTTCCAGTTTAAATCCCTTCACTCCTACAATTTTATCCTGCATACATTTTATCTTGCACACTTTTCACCATCTACCTACTTCATCTTTTTACTTCGTCCTCTCTCCCCTTTGTGCATAATCTATTTAACTGCCACATACCCTGCCTCGCACACACGCTCCTGGACGAGCACAAAATCACATTTGCTCATTGTTTTGTTGGCCTAGTTCTCGCTGAAGGGCATGTTAAATACAGTCTGTCACCTCTCTCTTTCTGACTCAGCATGCACACCTGCTGTGTGGGTGATGGGCAGAACTGCAACTGAAGCTTGGCTATAAAAGTGATGATGTAACACAACTGTGTCTCCTCAGCAACTTCAACAGAGCCTATGTTTCCATTGCGCCTGAGGCAGGACGCGTTAGGGTGTTAGCTGCTGAATATCAGAGGAGTGGTATGAACACATGATATAATTCATGGACAAAATGCTGCAACATCAGGCATAATGAGCACATGTATGATTCATTAGGGTGGCATGGCATCCCTTTAGATTTACATAATATATTCCAGTATGTCATCATCACTTTAATGCACTTGTTTTATCTTAGTTGCTCTATCTATAATCCCTATCTTTAAATGATGCTATTTCATAATGGCATGCAGAAAGCAGTTATAACAAGTCACATTTTCTCAGTTTGGGACAAGACAAAATAACGGAAAACACACTATAGCAATTGAAGTACTGTACTAGCCAGGGTCGAAAGATATAAAAGAGCAGCAGAAATATACAACCTACAATTAGCAGATTATGGTTGTGTCTAACTTTAGCCTAACAGGGTTGCAGAAATGTTCCAGGATGTAGTGCAGGGGGCATAAGAGCCAGGCTTTGTCAGGGAAAGTAAGACTGATGCAGTGTAGATGTATTTTCCTTGGTAATCTGAGAGAATCACGCAATAAAAACATGCTATATTAGTTTACTACGTGTACTTGAAGTGGTTTAAAAGTATTTGCTATCTTAAAAACCAAAAGCCACTGCTTATTCTAATTTATAAATTACTATCAGCTGCATAGACATGAATAGATTTCTGTAACAGTCCGTAGCTGTATATATGGCTCTGCCTCTCCGTGGGCAGATGAGTAAAAATAACACCATCATCATACTGGCATCACACTATCATCATACTGTCAGATCTGTTAGATTAATACAATGGCAGGGCATCCTCTGAAGTGTTTTGCTGCAGTTTTCTCTGGGTATCATTTTGGTTATTTTAGTCTCAATATCATATCTGCCACCACTTTTGTTGAATGTTTCATTAATTCTGGTGCAAGTTAAAACAGAAAGCTTGTAGTTATTCAGCTGCATCACTATAATAACAGGCCTAGTTATGAAAATTGGCTCTATGTTTGTTTTTGTTTTGCTTTCAAACATCAGTAGGCTGCATTTTAAACTTGCTATTTTCTTGCTGTGATTTTTTTCAGCTACTGAGTGAATACTCACGAGTAGAATCACGAGTCAACATGTTCTTCTCTGACACAACAAATAAACTAAGAAATTCTATCTTTTTCCCATCCCATTAAGTCAGATCCTCTCTGGCCCATTTGCCTTTTTTTCTAACAAAAAATTCCATTCATCTCCCTCTCTCTTTAAACCTTGGCTGAACATCCAACCAAACTGTATCATTCAGACTGTTCTCCAAAGTCACAAAGATATGCAGACAGAGAGAGAGAGAGAAAGAAAGAGGAGGGAGAGATGTTGTTGACACAGGATGAGTCATCTACCCATGGTCATGTACAGACAGGACAAAGTTCAGCCTTTTAGCACTTCAACACGCTCTGTTGTAACGTCACAGTATGCTGTGGCAATAAATTGTCAGAATGGATTTCCACTTGTCAGTTTGACCTCAGCACTTCAGATAGCTCGCGGGATGTTTATTTCTGAAATACAGCACATGTGAGCATTCATATATGAACACATTTTCACTTACAATATCTAAATACAACGTACTGTATGTTTGAAGAATATGTTTCAGCTGTTTAAAAACAGACTTTGTGAGCCTAATACAGGGATAATTCTTTCATAAGTAGAAAAACCTTGCCGTTTGGTAGCTTGCTTTTTAGACTGCTTTCAAAGTCTTAAAGCTGTGTCATTGTCTATACTTATTATGCTCTTTTGTCCCTCTCCTTCAAGTACGTACCTGTTTGACTTCAGCCTGCAGATGCCTTAACTGAACACATTGCTCCAGATGTCTCCTGTGCTGCTCTGCTGCCAGGTCCAACTCCTGCTGCTTCTCATGGAGAAACTCCAGCAGGTCCTGGACCCTTGTGGCCATGTCCACATCTCTGTCGCACAACAGCTCCACACCTGAGATAGACATTTTATCAGGTTACCAATAACCATATATTTTGTCTATTTTCTGTTTATGTTTCTAGTTATTCACTCATTATCACTTCCTGTTACTGTCAGGGGTAAATGGAGATTGACGTATTTAGCAGTTCTGTACACATCCCTGCTGAATCCACAAACGTTATGTCAAATTTAAAGCAAAAACTAGTTGACTCATTGATTCGCTGGTCAACAGTAAAATAATTGCCATCGATTTTAATAATCATTTACTCAGCTCAGTAATTTTTCATGCAAAAATTTCAGGAAATATTCTTTTTGGCCTCTCAAATAGGGAGATCTCCTGATGATTTTCTCTGTTTTTTTTTTTTTAAAATCATATTAAACTGAATATCTTTGAGTTTTTGACTGACAATACAAGACATTTAAAGACATCACTTAAGATATGTTTCACTATTTTCTGACATTTTATGGATTAAACAATAGTTGAATAATCTAGAAAACAATCGGCAGATTAATCAACAACAAAAATAATTATTAGTAACAGCTTTAGTGGAATGAAAGGGAAAGGTATAAAATATCTATGTCATGAATGTACTTTATGTTACCTGTATAGAGTAGCAAAAGCCGGATGGATACAGATTAGGCATTTTAAAAATTATTCATATAGAGATTTCAGCCCAGATCTTTTTCTTTTTTGACAAATTTAGCATTGTCATAATCCGCTTTCACATTTTAGTTCTGCGTTCCATTGCAGCATTGTGTGCCACTTGTGACGCTAGCTGCAAAGTTGGCACTGGTAAGTTATTGGCAAACTACAGAGGAACAACTGCTACCATTAAGGTAGCCATGCAGCTAGCAGCAGCAGCTGAGCTGGCTGACTGCAGAGCCAGATTTTTGCATGATGTCAGCGAAATTTGTACTCTCCTAAACTTTCTCACAGACCTTTTGGCCAACAATCTTTTTTCTGTGCACATTAAATTTGAATTACACCTCTATTTCTTTAACATCAGCCTTACCATTCATATTACAAAATATGAGGAGCATAAGGTATGTCAGTGGAACATTTAGTCTGTGCTTAAAAAAGAATACTTCACTGTTATTTCATGTTTCTATTCCCTCACTCACCAGACGCCTGGACCTCTGTGACATACTGCAGCAGCTCTTGTCCCTGGTGGATGACATCAAAGGTGAGGTTGTTCATAGTAAGTGCTTTGTCTGCATGATGCTGTAGCCTCTGCTCAGCCAACGTCAGGTCCTCTGTGTCAAAGTCACTCATCTGCTGGGACAGTTCCTCGTTCCATGACTCTAGGTCTGAGATGATCTGATGAGGGGGACAGAGAGAGTGAGACAGAAAAAAAAGGTTAACTCATGTAGAGAATTTGAAAAAATAGGTAAATAAACTTTTAACTCATTCACTAAAATTACTGAAAGATGATATAGAACATAACAAAAATAAATTTCTAGTTTAAAATGATTTTGCTTGCATTTCTTTTTTTTCCTTTAAAGATTTTTGTTTTTTTGGCATTTTGCCTTTATTAGATAGGACAGAGGATCGATAGCGTGAAAGGGGTAGAGAGAGAGGGGATGACACGCAGCAAAGGGCTGTGAGCTGGAATCGAAACTGCGGCCGCTAGGACACTGCCTTCATATATGAGGCGCCTGCTTTATCTACTGAGCCAATGGACGCCCCTTGCTTGCATTTCAGACATCATTTGACGGTCAAAAGGAAAAATGGGGGGAGAGATAGATTATATGATATGTGTGACAAATCTCTGAATTTGATCCCAGGAGCAGGTTTTATGACGCAAATACTACACGGCTAAGATAACAAGATGTCTTACAATAATTATTCTTCAGCACAAACTGGACTGTATATCACAGCAAAAGTCTTTTTTTATTATCATATACCATATTATTTGATGATTAAGAGGATTTTTGAATACTAAGTCAGACAGTTTAATCGCTGTGACCCAGCACCATGCTGACTGCCATAATAACGGATAACATATTACACTGGTGATGCATGGCTGGTAAAGCAGATGTACTGAGATGTCAGTGCTCGTCTCTGACTGCCCACACAGACTGAATCATGATACTAGGGGCACCTTCATCCTGGCACCATCCAGCTCTGCCTGTCAATGGTTTTCTTCTATGTCTTTTTTTAATATTTTAACTGACTCAGGAAGTTTAGTCTATGCTTAATTCAGAATCACAACCTCTTGCTCTGGGGCATGTGGAGTTACCATATATTTTGAAATAGTGGCTGAGGCTGGCTTTTTTTTTACTGTACCTGAAGAGAGAATGTTACAAGAAAACAAGAAACTGGTGTTAATTACAATGTGCCATTTTGTAAGTGTAAGTACTGTATGTTAAG
This sequence comes from Plectropomus leopardus, assembly GCF_026936395.1. NCBI lineage: Eukaryota > Metazoa > Chordata > Actinopteri > Perciformes > Serranidae > Plectropomus > Plectropomus leopardus. The sequence continues at coordinate 13,040,503 of NC_142186.1, forward strand.
TGTATTTCAAAATAGTTGACCTATAAATGTAATAATCCCTGTGATTCGCTGTTTGACGTAGTGCATACTGTCACTGCTATGTGATGTTGAGGACTCCCTCTCCTGCAAGGCATTTACAGTGCAACATCTGCAGAAAGTGTAAAGTTTCATTAACAGCAACACAGTGAGCAAAGATGTCAGATTAGCTAGATACCATCAGAGGTCATTTGTGAGTGAAAACAGCTTTTCTGTCAACTGTATGGCATATACACTGATGGAATGTAACTAAGTACACTTACTCAAGCACTGTACTTAAGTATAAATTTGAGATACTTGTACTTTGCTCGAGTCTGTTCTTTTAATGCCACAGACTTTTGCTCCACTACATTTCTTTTTTTTTTTTTTCGATTTTTCTAGAGAAGGTACTTTTGCTTTAATACTTTAATTACATGTTCTTGACTACCTAACTATCTAATTACTCTTACTTAAGCAACATTTCCTACACAAGTCGTACTTGTAACAGAGTATTTTTCAAGAGTGGTTTTAGTACTTTTACTTAAGTAAAGGATTTGAATAATTCCTTGACCACTGGGCATATATTGTACCTAAGGAAATAATGGCATGAAGAAGATGATTGTACTGAACCTGTCGTGTGTAACTGTTGCATAGAAATTGGTACTTTAATTATTTTACTCCTTTTCCAATGCTTTATTTAAGATTGGACTCTTATGTGTTGAAATAGACTGAACCACTAGGTTCTATGAGAGGCCTGGTGTAATGTGACATTATATCACAATGTCAGATTTTATTATTGACATTGACCATTCTTTGGCTATATCTTGATTCACAAAAGACAAAACTGATCAAATTGCATGCTCTTAACTACTTTAGGGACATGGGAAAAAGTCTGAAACAGTTTGAACCTCGTGTCTGTTCTACATTCAGCTGTTCTGTAACCTTATAAACTAATGGAGTTACCATGCCCTGACAACTGGACATCTATTAGAGTTAGTGACTACAGAAATGGGAATGCGTCATGCTGTAGCTCATAACAGTGTTAAAATCTGATCTGTGTACATAAATGAAAATAAGATGCTTTGGCAGCTGTCCTCTTCAATTCAGACACCGCTATCTTGTGCCTTAAAAGACCGCCAGTAATGGTGAAAATCAAATGAATGGACTAAAAAAAGGAAAGTCTGTGAGTTTAAATGTAGCTTGAAAAGAAAACAGGGAAAGAGTGATAATCACAGTCAGAGAGATGTAGAGAGGGACAGAAGAACATTAATATTTGCATGTCTGTAAACTTTACTACAATCAGATAGAAACACAGTTAGTAAGTAAGAAGATTCCTGACATGAAATTTAATATGCATGAGGATGTGATCCTCTCAAGCCAAGCTATATTTAATTTCCAGTATCTCTCAGGTTCTTCACCTGGCTAGAACTAATACAGTCCTGTTGATGTATGTCAGAACACCAAAAGTGCTACAGATAGAGGTCTGATTCAAAGTGCAGCAACAGCACATAAAATGTAAAACTTGGCAAAGGATGGGGCTGCATTTTAGCAATAATAGTTTACTGCAGGCTAACTGTATGTGTATGCTATTTGTCATGCGCAACATTTACAGAAAACCAGGGGATAGCTGCCAAGTGCTCCTAGTCAAGTAAAAGTCAGGACATATTTAAACGCAAACACAAAATGCTGTTTTAAGTATCCAGCCAAAATTGTACTCAGTATACACAGGTCTACAATTAGTATCAATGAGTACATGTTCCAAACAAAACAAAATCTCAGAAAAGTCATTGTTTTCTGACTCTTATCATTTCTCTCTTCCACTTGGTTTCTTTGAGTAGGATAAACTGTGCTTCTCTCTAATTCTCCAGATACGGACAATGAAATCTGAGTCACAGGGAACCAAATAGCTATCAGTGTTTATTCTCAAGTTTACCTCCAAACCCCAGCTGTCACTAAGCTGCAGTTTCACCAAGTACAATTATTCTTGTGGATCCTGTTGTTAGTGCTAGCACAGAGAAATTCCAAGTGTGTGCGACGACTGTGGGCTTTCATCAAAGACAAAATGTACTAAACCACAAACGCCAAAAGCAATAACATGCCATTTGGCTTTGAAGAATTGCTATAATTTAACATGTTTAAATGAAAAGGAAGGTAAACCTTTTTTGCCGTAAAGAGCACTTTTTTCTGATCCAGGAGAAAAGCGTGCTTGACTTATGACACAGTACTCCAGGAATTTGGATTGACACAAAATCCCCCGCTATAAAATCTACTTGTATAAAAACACAATTTCCATGCCTAGGACACCAAATGTTTTTATAGCAGAATAATATAATACCCTCTCCAACCAATCTTGAAATTTTACAAATCTCGCAACAAAGTATAAACTTACCAAGAACTCATTTGCACTCTGCTCTCCTCTCCTCTTACAGTTGAGTAAAATGCCCTCTGTGTGCAAAAAGACCATCTCCTTCAGCTCGCAACACTGTGGAAACTAACTAACGGAGGAGATAATTCTCCTCACTTTTCTTTCCTTCTCTGTGGCGTGCACTGATACAGAGCTTATCGTCCAAGAAGAAAGCGCTGTGAGACAAGTGCATGTCTCACCTCAACCCCATGCTCTTACCTCCAATACACAACCCCATTCAAGCCAAGAGGGAGTGTCACTGTGCGTGTGTGTGTGTGTGTGTGTGTGTGTGTGTGTGTGTGTGTGTGTGTGTGTGTGGGCAGGGAGAGGAGGGAGACAATCCCTCCTCCACCCATCTTCATGCTTCAGTACTGTGTCACATTAATCCGTTGTCTATGTGTGTGTATGTGTGGGCGGACTTCAGTGTTCGACATGAGAGATTAGCAGATTCACCACCATTCCCTGGCTTGACATGCAGAGCTAATGCGAGACTTATCTGTTCTTTTGGACTTTGCAACACAGACACAAAAGACTTGAAACCAACCGAAGAACTCCTATCAGCACACAGCAAAGGAGAATTAACTCATGAGCAGCATGTTATAAAACACTTCCATACCATGCACACTGTGCACATAATGGATTTTGTTTGTGTCCAGAAAGGCACATGACAATGCAGGAAAGGTAAAGCAATAGTTGTAGGTATTAATAGAACCATAATAATAATTAGATAACCATCTGATAATTAATACAAACAAACGGTGCTTGGCCTAAAATTCCACCTGTTAAATCAGGTTTGGCAGGCATTATAACATTTACCTGAAAAGTCAAACTTTTTGCATTTAAAGACACATCATGACAAGAGTCCAAAAGCATGCAAACAGCTCTGTCAGGTTGTATAGGTAGTAGAACCAAATGATGCTTCAAAAGTTATGTTATGTTATGTTATGTTATGTTAACACATCCTTATTTAGCGTGTTGGCATGTTTACATTTCCTAATTAGCAGTGGTGGACGAAGTATTCTTATCTTTTACTTTAGTAAAATTACTCTGCTACAAGTAAAAGTCCTGCATTCAAAATCTTACTCAAGTAAAAGTGCAAAAGTGTTAGCATAAACAAATACTTAGACTACCAAAAGTTAAAGTACTTATCATGCAGAATGGCCAGTTTCAGATAGATACATAACCTTATATTACTGGATTATAATTGTTGAGGCATTAATGTGTGCATTACTTTAATGCTGCGTCTGGTAAAGCTAAAGCTCATTGAAATTACTCTATAAACTGCTGAGTGGATTAACAGACAATAATATACTGTATTACAACCTATTTGCAAATTGAGATTGATGATACAAAATATAAATAAACACAAATAAAGTCACTACTAAGTAAAGCTGTTCAGTGCAGTGGTAAATGTATTTAGTTAGATTCCACCACTGCTAATAAGCACTAAACAAACAAACAAACAAACAAACAAACAAACAAACAAACAAACAAACAAACAAAAACAACTGTGCCTGATGAGGATGTCATTGGTTTTGCCAGGATAAACCAAAAAGTTGTATGCATCAAAATTTTAACTTGATAATTGGGCTAAAGAAAAAGTCAGGAAATTGTCAAAGTGACTACAATTCATCCTAATGGGGACACAAATGTCTGTTACCATTGTTGTGGTAATCCAGCCAATAGTTGTTGAGACATTTAACCCAAACCACAAACATAAACATGCTAGTGGAAAAGTCACTAAACTCATTAGAATTCATTGTCTTCATCCTGCCATCCAGCAGATATTGAGATATTTGACAAGCTATGCTGACACAGTGACACTGCTGTCCCTCGAGCCATGCCACTGGCTAATTAAACTGATCTCACATCCCACAAGGAATGTAATTATTATGGCAAACCATTTTCATACACTGACACTTACTTTCCACCTTTTACTTGTACTATCATCATGAATTAAAAACCTGTGTCTCTGCTTTAAGCTTTTCCTCCAAAGAGACTGAGTGAAATTCATCTGTCAACATAGTATAGTTCAACGAATCTGATTTGACAGCGACGATAAACATCTCGAGTAAAATAATGAAACATATTTTAAAAGAGCAGTTATCACATCTGAGCACCAGCTGAGAAAAGCATTCACTCTCACAGTGGGACATTCAGGAATTAGTGGATACCAATGCCGCCAATTGCTGGTTGGGGAGGGGGAAACCAAATTAGAATGAGTCAGTGTATGAGATGTGTCAAGTGGAACTAAATACTTTTTTAATGTAGCACATGTGAGAGTATCACTGTGAATTCAACCAAGCTTTGAACCAGCAGGAATCCTCACTACAGGACTGAATCTCACTTTAACTGTGTAACAGTCCATCAGCTCAGAGTCACAGTCATTTCGGTTTTCCAGTGTGTCGCTTGCCAATTGCAATTGATCTTTTACATTCAAGGAAAAGTGCATTTTTAAAGACAAATGGGGTAATATGGAACATTTTTAACTGCCACTTCATGCAATTTTAATTTCTAATCTCCTTTTCACCTTGAATTCTAAGGAACCATAAACACATTTGTGTGCTACTATAGGGCTTAATTTCTTCCCTTCATCCACCACCGTTATGCTGTGGGTATGTTTTTCATGTGTTTTCCAGCTATTCTCCCCTTGGACATTACAAGTGCAAGTCCATACATTCCTTCCCTTATCACCCCTTTCTTGCTGTTTAAACCCTGTGCGAACCCAAACCCCATCTTCCCCTGCTCTACTTCATCTGCTCACTCTCACTTTTGCAAAAATAAATATTCATCATGCACCAAGCCTCCATCTCCTGCCTACTCACATCTATGGCGTCCCTCTCAAAGATGCGGAGCTGGAGGAAGAGCTCCAGTTTGATCTTCCTTTCTTGGAACAACTCCTCCATCTGGCCCTGGGCCTCGTCCAGCTGCTGCAGCACACTCTCAATGTGGGCCATGGAGCTGTTGTGGGGAGTCTTGTTGCTCGAGATGGCCGAGTCTCTGTGGAGAGAGGTCAGATTCAGAGGATTTAGAGGGTAGTTATGGTCAAAGATGTGGCTGCCAGTTTCTGTAACGACATCCCTTAGGAAGTCAAAGAAAACTGAATGTTTTCTTTTGGATGATTTTCCCTTTCCTTTTCTCAGTGCAGTCTGTTAGTGAAAATCATTTCTATCATTCTCTGTAGCTTTAGTATTTATTTTCCTTTCACCCCACTACCACATGATTGTCTAATGATCACAGATAAAAAAGTCAAATCAGGCCTTAGGCTATGCATTCCCCTTATATTGTGTATTTAGTAAGTAATTTCAGTGACTCAGGAATCTTGTTGTAATATCGTCACTCTGAACTACTCTGGATAAAAACTTGTGTTAAGAGAGTGTGTTTGCATTTGTTAATGCATTGTGTAAGTGTGGATTATCCTGAGTATCTATTACATATTAACATATGCACACACTAGTATAGCATGTATTATTAATAACTGTCACCTGAGCTGTTGTATGAGGTCCTCTCCCTCCTTGATGACATTGACAGTTGCCTGCAAGGTGGTCTGCTGCTGCTGCCCGAAACGTTTGATCAGGTCCTGCACCGCTTCCACCGACTCTGCATACACATCATCCAGAAGTTCCTTCTGAAGCTCCTCCAACCACGTCCACAGCTAACAGTGATTGACAGGAAAGCCAAGCCAGTTAAAATGTAGCCTCATGTAGTGTTACACCTCCAAGAAGGGAGGGGAAAAAAGCAGGAAGCAAACTAAACAGTCCTGCTGTGAGCAGAGTACACATGCTGAGATGAGGCGGGGCAGACACACAGAGCACTGTGAGTTAAACACAGATGTAGGAACCGATAGACAAGCTGCCAAATGGACAGACAGAAGATGGGAGACAGAAATTAAATCCAACCAGTTCTGCTCAAAGCTGGTGTTTTTCTGAATGGTCATCTTTGTAACAGATTAGCCATCTGGGTGAATTGGCTCAGCGCTCTGAAGCCCTGGCACAACATCCAGGCTGCAGGAGAGAGACCCTGGCACCCACGATTTGTCTAACACCCACACTGCCTACTCACAAACACGTCTACTTTTGGTATTGTTACCATCATCCACTTAGTAACATAAACTATGTTACATTATACCGAACATCTAGATAGACATAGACGCCATTGTTTGTCAACCAAATATGCAAATGCCAATTTAAATCCAGAAGGTTACACCTTCCTTTTTGCGACTAATGTAAATTTATTAACAAAATTAGAAATTACTACGGGACAATGCCTTTTGGAGCAGAGAGACTTCATTTGTGTTTTTCATGAATATCAGTGCAGATGAATCCCCTCTCTTGCAATGTAGTTCGTCCTCTCTCTCCACAGTGAACCGTTTGTTGCCTTTCAACATGCTGGACTACATCCAACGGCTTCAACCGAACTAGAAGAGGTGATGGGCAGGAGAGTTGGAAACATTCAGGCATGCACACATAGACACACACACAGGAGGACATGCACGTGCAAGCATACACGCACACACACGCACGCACGCACGCACGCACGCACGCACGCACGCACGCACGCACACACACACACACACACACACACACACACACACACACACACACACACACACACACACACACACACACACACACAAACATACACACAAGCACAGTGACCTGCACCAGTGTGAGCTGACAGATGGGATGAAGGTGATTAGTCCATATGGACATTAAAGACTAGCTTCATTAATAACACCATGGCTCTGACTGTCTCTGTGAGTCTATGTAAACAGGATGTAGTGTTAACACACGCAGAGCACAGGTTAATTTTGACAGTCAAAGATGTGCTATGCATGACTTTGACATTACCATAATACAATGACAGGAGTGGCTTAGTGAAGAGCACCACAGTAACACAGCATGTACGGATCCCTTCCCTGTCACTGAGTAGTTTGTGTGTTCTTTATTCATTTTTTTAAGGAATAAAGTAAATACAAATAAGGGAAATTAAAGGCATGATTGTTATTATCACAGTGAAGGAGAAGGCAGTTTGGGGCAGATTGCCTTTAATTTGTGTAAACACAAGTGCACTACAGAAGCAAAGGAAAGCACAGATGTTTGCAAAGGGAGAAATGACTTGCAGGAACGAACACACACACACACACACACACACACACACACACACACACACGTTACTCTTACTATGAAGGCAATAACTTAAAAAGTAAATTCTTAGGTATTTTTGGTGCCAATGTACAAAGCACTTTGATTTTGATCATAGCTCCTGAACTTTGTGATATATAAGCAAAATAATTCAAATCTCTGTGGCCCGTTTGACATAAAATACAATTTATCACAGTTAGCAAATGAGACAAATGTCAAATGCAAAAATAAATTGTGATCAATCCTGCAATTTGATGGCATTTCACCTAAAGGTTGTATTAGAAAATTTGATAAATTAATTCAGTCATATGGACATTGTCCATGTAAAAGTCCTTGAAGGAGAATAATCATGAGCACATCACATAGGTTCGAGGCTATTAATTCTATCCAAGGCTAATATTTATTAGAGTGCAGTCAGAGAGTGACAGGAAAGGGGGAGAGAGAATGGGGATGAATGGGTAGAAGGCTGGAATTGACTATCGGCCGCTGCAAAGGACTCAGCAGACATGGGGCAGACGCTCCACTCACTGAGCTAGAGGCCGCCCCCGGATTGACACATTGTCTCCATTACACTTGTGTGTCATATAAAAGTCCTAAAATGGATGGCAGTGACTTATTGCTAGAATTATGCAACTGCAACTTTGATTGCAGAGATCCCTTATGTATGAATATATAAAGCAAAATGACCATTACATCACCATTGTCATTTAGACCTTATCTAAAATGGTAACGATTAAAAAATAATTTCCTATTTGTTTGCCTTATTACCGTGGAGTGTGAAGGCAACAGCAAAAAATACTAATCAGTCAGTTGTTTATGGTGGACAAGGATATGACAAGGTTTTTACTGTCATCCCTGCATATGATGAAAGCTGGAGAATCATCTTCAAATATTAAACCCTCTATCTTCGTGGTTCCTGTCCTCATAAAGTATTAGTAGCATATACTTTGGATTTGTGGTAATTATGTTCATTATGGTTAAAGAGAGGAGTGAAGCAAAAATACACACCTCTTTGACATGTGTGTGGAAGGCCACAGACATGTCCAGCAGGACTTTACGCTGCTCAACACGTCGCACAAAGTCCTGGATTCGATCTTCTAGCTGGTGGGCAGCCTGGTAAATTTCCTCTGGGTCACACTCTCCGGTCTGGGCCAGCTGCTCTGCTGCCTCTAGCAACTTGTCAGCATTGGTGTAGGTGTTCTGAAATGTTAACATTAAGTATGTTTAAAATGAGAATACAATACCTTATACACTTGACTGTTGCAGCTGACTGCATTCAGTCTCAAAGACTGAATTCTTACTGTTTTTTTTAATTGTTCGAGGACTATACACTAATGTCAAATCTAGATCATTATTTAAGCAACTATGTCCTCTGACATATGATTTTGCCATTACTAATTTTACACACTTGAACCCAACTTTTAGACCTTAATTTTTTCTTCTTCAGAGTGCACATTTGTTCCCTAAAGGGAAAAGCCTGTCACAGGATGAAGATCTGCTTATAGCTCTGAACTTAAAACTCACCTGCGCAACCTCCTCAAAGTCTTCATGTCTCTTCTGCAGAGCCCTGGCTCTGTGTAGAGACTTTCCAACACCAGTGTGTTTACTGAGGAAGGCCTCACCGTGGTTTTCTATCCAATCCAGCACCTTCAAACACACACAAATACAATGTATGCACATAGTTAAAATATTCACATCTACAGTACATTAAGAATGCAGTACATATTTTCAAGCAGTAGGGGGTGCCATTGGTTCATATGATTGTATTCAGATCACATTGACAATACAGTAGTCCATAGCTGTCATCTCTCTCTCCCTCACCCCTCTGTCTTACTCTCCTCTCATCCCCGCTTCCTTTACTCTTTCTCTACATCTGAAATCCGCCATGTGTAAATTACACAAGTGTGGACAATTAAGTTTGGCCTAATAGGAAATCCAGCGCAGTGCAAAGTGCCAACATTTCCACTGTGGATGAGATTAGCTGTAAATCTTTGTAGATAATTGCCTTATTATCTACTAAACAGATGGCCATACTTTGTCTGTTTCTATGTGGGGTAATAAAAGGGATTTTCATGATGCTCTCAAGGTCTCCGAGAGAATATTTTGATGGGACAAACACATATGAACATGTGCACAATGCCCTCGACACTTTATGTGACAGTGAATTGCATCACCATGGAAACCACTACCAAGAGGAAAGGGTGATGAAAGAGTGGATGGTAGAGGGGAAAGGCAGAAGTGCAGAGATACAGGAAGACAGAGAGGGGGAGGGGGCTGCAGAGAGGAGTTCATGCCCAAAGGATAGGAACGCAGAGATGACACTATACACCAACTCAGTAGTTTTGATCTAAGAGCTCTGGTCTCCAGACAGTCACACAGAGCAATACAAACTCACTAAAAACCCAGCAGGAAGTGAAAAAAAATGCTTTGATTAAGCAGGAGCTAATTATGGTATATCTTAATATCACTCAAAGCCTCTGCTATCAGGTATCCCTTTGCAAAACAACAAACATTTTTTGGATCTTTATGATATTAAATATTGATTAGACAGCAACATCTAACACGTGTTCCTATTTTATTTCCCTAATGGTTAAACTGCTGCCAATGTGTTAAGTTTATCAACTATAGATACAAGATACATGTGTGTATACATATGTGTACTGTTACCAGCAAAAATGTGTCAAATGTGTCAGCAATATCATCTTTATTCTAAAGATTCAGTAACATCAAAATGAATAAAAACTGCTACAATGACAAGCCTTCTGAAAAGCTCAATAAGTTGATTAATTACAGTAAAATGTTTGCAGGTATAGATGTGCAAACTGGTGTTGATTTATATTACTTTATGGACTAGCTAGACAGCTTTAGCGGTCAGGGTAGTTAATTGAAAAACAGGGACGAGATGAGACAGCACTTTCTCCAGTCTCCGCTATACTCTTTGCTGTGCACGTGTATGTGAAAGTGTGCATGTCTGTCCACGTGAGCACAACAAAACCTGCTGAGGCCCACAGAGCTGCGGGTCTCATTGTGGGTGGACTTTGCTCTGTTTGTCTGTATGCATCTCTTACTTGCTGTACATCCTGCTGGAAGACACACAGCTGCAGCCGTTGGTGCAGGCGGACTTTGCGATGCTGCCAGATGTTTTCCAGTTGCCTCTGGTGATGCAGCACCTCATGGATGATGTCGAGGACGTGGTGCACAGCTTTGGAGTAGTTAGCTGATGCCATCAATGAATCAGCACTTCCTGGGGTCAAAGGACGCTGTAGTTTGTCCAAAAGAGACTTCCCGTCCTGACTTACCTGTAAAAGGCAATGTGTAGTTTGACAATTTTGCAAATATTTTTAAGCATCTCACTTGAGAATGATTAAATGCCCCAAGCCTCTGCTACTAAAATCCTCAGTGAACCAAAGATGGAGAGAACAGATTGATTACGCTTGTAAAAAATAACTAAATTGTTTGGTATAACTAGAAAATTAATTAATTTTGGTTACCAGGTTCAATCCCAGTTATCTAATCTCTATTTTCCCAAACATCTCCCTAAGTGAGGTCAATTTTAAATAAGATATAGGGGCACCAGTTAAGGAAATACTTTGTACTTTTGTAAGTACTTTGTTTGCATTTGTTAAACTTAAAAAACAAACTTAAAAAGCCTAAAATCCTTGTTTTATATGTACTGTTTCATGTCATAGGTATATTGTTTTATATCATTCACCTAAAAACAATAAATAAGCCCTGTTGGGATTGTTTTTCAATCTCCCCATGCATCGGTTTCTACTGTTGGTTTTTATGTCATCTTAATTAAAATCTAACACATATGAATGGATGATGGAGAGAGGTGTTAGTGTATTATATTGATGCGTGTGTATTTTAAAAACATGATTTGTATAATTGTCCATCTTATTTTGTCTTCTACAGAGGTGGAATTAATATTTGCATATTGTGTTTTGCATGCTCTGATGTGTGTGCTTTTGTGTACTGACCTCGGAGTATGCAGTGGTGATGTGCTCATACAGTCCCTGGTGATGGTGGATTGTATCTTCCAGATCCTGGAGTTCAGATGGCAGCTCTCCTTCCCCACATGCCTTACACCATGGTTCCACTTTACTCATGTACTGGGGGAGAGAATTAACACAACTGTATAACACAGACCTAAATACATTCATAAGCGGAGAACATAGGAATACAGTAAAATAAATTATTATATCATCAATCATCTATTATATCTATCATCTTTACACCTGTTTGTTTTCCCTGTTCTCAGAGCTGTCTCTGCTGAAATTATTGCTGCAGAATATACAGTACATACTATTGCATACTATTTGGTATGTAAAATGCAGCATTGTGTGCGCATGATGGAGCTTTTTGATGGAGCTATTTTGCTATATAGTTGACATCAAATCTTACACTGTAATAACATATAACAGATAGTTTTGATTGTTGATTCTATATTTAATATATAATTTAATAATAAGTATTTAATATATAATATATCCATTTATGTAGTGTGCATGCTTGCATTTTTCACACACAACATGGTGTTACTAACAAGGCCTGTGCTATGAGTATGTATGTAGAGTTTAGACCAATTTTCCCTTTTGAAAACCCTCATCATAAACCAATGAAAACAAAGAAAAACAAAGACTGCATTAGGATAGCTCTTAATCGGCTGTCAGCAGAAGCTCTACATAAAGCCTGGCATCTAAACTGTTTTGGTTGGAAAAGGGAAGGCTGACAAGCATAGAAAACGAGAGAGATACAAGCAAGAGAGGGGGAAAGTTCAACAACAAAAAAAGTGACGGCAGAGCAGAGAGCTCTGTAGAAAGCTTTGATAAAATAGCGATTGTAAAAGTATTATTCTGTTTTAGGAAGGGGAGAATGGAAAAGTGAATGTCTCTGGAGCCTGACTCCAGGCTGAGGCTCTGGATGAAAAACATGCTTTCTATCACAGCAACTAAGAAAACCAAGAGTCAAGACTATTTCACAAAAATAATATGAAAACCTACAACATATTGTGTGAATTGCTGCTCTGTCCACTGATATTGACAAGAAAAGTATTTAAGACAGTGCAGAAAAGAGGCCACTCAGCAAACAATAGGTGTCAACAACTAACTAATGCATTGTTACTGCATCCGTAAGCAAAACAACGGAAAGCAGTATTGATCATTTAAATGGTCATTTATGTCTAAGGATAAAGCAACCCCAGTGCATGCTAATTGTAGTAGAGCCAAAATATTTTTTTCCCTTCAACTCTTTCTAAATCTATTTTTCTTTTAAGGTACCTAAATCTATCATGAGGTTTGGACACTTTTATGCTCCATTCCACCTGTGATTCACACAGTATGTGCTGTGGAAATGTAAAATTTTGTGCATAACATTAAACAGAAACTGCTCATTTATTATAACATGCTAAGCAATGCCCAGCCTTCCAGTGAAGATCTGTTAATAGCATTAGAATTTTACTTGTTTTTTGGTGTGCATATCACTGTTGCATGCCTGTACCTGGTCTGCTTTCTGGTGGAAGCTGGCAGACATCTCTAGCAGGGTGCTGCGTTCGTCCAGTGCTGCAGCGAAGGCCTTCCACTCCTGCTCCAGCTGTCCTGAGATCTGCTGGATCTGCTGGGAGGCGTAGTGGCCTGACTCCAGGAGCCGGTTCCCAACTGACATGATCCGATTGATGTTCACATACACATTCTATATTTAAGTTGGAGGTAGAGAAGCAAGATGGCACACATTAAAATACGTATAAAAGTAACTGGTTTATTTTAATTAAATACAGGATATAATTTGTTAAATTATTCTTAGCATAGACAGTCAGTGAATACTAATGTGCGCCAATTAAGTTATTAAAAAGTTGTGCTATTTAAATCTAAAAGACATCTAACCTGAGGCACTATTGGCTCATGTAAACAGTATTTTTCACTGTAATGTTAATTTTTGGGCATCCTGCCCAGGTAAATTAACAGGCTGCCAGTTAAAGCATAGTTTTGGTTTCATTTTGGGTGCCATGAAGCATGAAGCTGACACCAAGTCTTCAAACAACCAAGATTGGCTGCACTTCTACAAAGCAATCAAAGTGTGTTTGTGAAATATAGAAGCCACAATTATATTAACATATACAGTTGAGAGACTAAAAGTCAATACATGATGCTTCCCACATACACACACTCACATAGACACACACACCCGTGTGGACATTAAAAAGTCATTCACTTGGGAGGCATACCCCATGTGAATAATGAAAAGAAAACCATTTACCTCCTATCTTCCAGTCTTTTTTAGTATATGGGCTCCAAGCTGTTTTGTGTAGATAGGCACGGATCAGCAAACGCTAATTAACAACTGTGTTAACAGCCTGTTATTATTCTATTCAATTACTGCTCCTGGAGCCTATTACGGCTCTTAGTTTGCTTGTTTCAATCACAGCGGGGAGGAAAAATGACCCAAACACCAGCCACTGCCCTCAGACAGAGGTTGGATGATTCTGGCAACACAAATTATGAGTTTTCATTAAAACTGCAGACTCTGGTTTGGTGTTTTCTTCAGTTGAAGGCTTTGAGATGATTTCTGATGGTGTCTTTTTTTAGTAATTAGGGTTTGTAAAATGGTTTGGAATAGCTTTACTTTTACTTGTAAAACTTTTACTTTTACCTCTTCCCTGTCCAAAATCCAGGAAACTCTTGGCACTGGGACATAAAAGCACTAGATTAAGTCTGATGTTGGCACGAGAATAATAGAGACAGTGGTGTGCAGAGGTATGGCTCACATGAGAAATCAAGGGAATCCAACTGCTCGCAAATACAAAGCATTAAGTAAGTTGTGATACACACACAAAAAAAAACAGTGCTGCACTACTGCAATCCAACTATAAATTTTAAAAGATGAAGATTATCCCCACACTACTACAGATCTCATGTGGTATTAACGGAAACTATGGGGATTTTTGGAACCCGACACATGCAAAAAAAGACCAAAAGAGAACAAAGACCCATCCATACGTGCACACACACACACGTACAGGGGAGGAGGGGACCAAGGCAGCAAGGGAGAACAAAGCTCCAGAGTCACAACCAATAAAGCCTGAAGGCCTTCAAGCCATCTGTAGGACATTATGAATTAGATTAAATAACAGGCTGGACTACTCGAACACACTGGGCGGTAAGGCCTTAATCCTAAACTGATGGACGGAAAGGGGGAGGGCAGAGATAGGGAGAAGGTATTCCTAACTCAAACCTGATGAGGGTTTGGTGCAAGTGGAAGAGTGAGCAAGAAAAAGGAGTGGAAAAAACAGGAAGAAAGAAAGAAGGGTAAAAGGAGGGCAACACTGTTAACCCAGAAATCAAATCATCTATAGATAAGTAAAACAAATAAAGCCACAATAGTATTTGCTTTGTGAATGAGCTACAGAACAAGATGAACAACAACAGCAGAGCTTAACATATTTCATATCTTGCAAGAGGGCTACTGCACTATCTGAGAGACCCAGCCTGTAAGCAGATCACTCTGTATTTGGTACCAAGTGCATTAGATTTTTTTTAGCCCTGAGTGTCCAAATTCTACAGCCTAAATACTTAGCATACAAGATATACACTACAATAGGGCCCTCAAATACTATCAGGGAAATGAAAGTTAGTGTCCAAAATATGCACAATACCAAAAATCCCTCAAATAGCTCCACCTTAGCTAATGCTACACATGTCAGTAAAGGAAAACATATTTTGTTTTTGTTAAAGATTTTTTTATATAGGGCATTTTCTCTTTATTATATAGGATAGTTTGAGAGAGACAGAAAAGGTGGGACAGAGAAGTGGGTACGACACGCAGCAAAGGGCCACAGACTGGACTCCAACCCGGGCTGCTGCAGGAGCCTGAGGCATAAGGGGCGCACACTCTACCCAGTGAGCTAGAGGTCACCCCATGTTGATTTTTCAGTGTCTAAAATTAAGGGCTGCCCTCTGAAAGCTGCTCTCTGTATTTATTTATTTTTTTTTAATTTGTCAGTCAATATGCATAGGAATTCTGGGGACATTTTGGTCCCCAAATTTAGCTGCAGAGTAAGCTCTTATTGCTTTTACACTGCTCTTTCATACAGGAAGCTGCGGACCCACTCCCAGAGACAGTCTCAGGGAGATGGAGACAGCTACCTGGAGGAAGAGAGGCTTTACCAGGCAAGTCTCAGAGATAACATTATCTTCTCTCTTCTGCTTAGAAATGGTGACTTTACAGCTCACAGCAACGTAATAAGACACAGTCTGTGGTTGTTTTAGGATAAATAGTGTCAACATTTTCAATCTGTTGTTAGCATAGTTAGTATGCATTAGCTCAGAGGGCTAGCTTGGCTTGTGTACTATATTACTTGAACATTACTGTCACCATCACTGTGTTCAAAAATCTAGCAGTTCAATTACGTGTTGCTTGATAGATTATAAGAAAAAAGAGGAACGAATAGTCAGATATCTGTATTGAAAAGCCAAATGCAATTCAACATAATTTTGAGTTGGTTACAGCCCTACTTAAATCTCAATTTACTACTCCTTTATGCTATTCAGTGTTTTGTTTTTTATGCAGGAAATAGTAAATGTGTAAATTAAAGAGTTAAGTGGGCCTCTATAACATTCACTCCAGTGGGAGTCAACAGGCTGCTGGTAGGCTTGTTGTATGGGAATAGATTATGCTAAATGATGTAAAGCAAAAAAAAAATAAAATAAAAAAATACAAATATATATATATATAATAATAATATATATAATAATATAATAATAATAATATATATATATATATATATATATATATATATATATATATATATATATAAAACTTTGATTTTCCTTAGATTCACTGTGCATTTTGAAAGTTGTTGCCCTGCAGACTGTTGTTCAATTGTTAAAAAAAACATTCATTTTAATTTGAAGACCAAATAACATAAAAAGAAATTACTTCCTGTAAAAAATCACCAGCTAATGTGCTATTGTCATTTAGGGCAGGAAAAGTTCCTTTGAGAATGCATATTACAAAACTGAGCTCAGAAGTTCCACTGATGAGTAACTATGCAGTAACACTTTCTATGAAGCCCATGACTAAAATTCATTATTCAAATATAATACGTTATAATGCCTCTCTAGTGCTGTATAATCATAGTTATAAGCGCTCATAGTTATTAGTTATGTTCAGCCTATAATATCCTGTAAAACGCATTGTTTTCTACAGGAACGTACATATGCTGCACTCTTTCTGCTGATGAGCATTTGAAACAACACTTGCCTCAATTTGAACATAATAATACAGATATAAGCATTCAACTATGATTCAGAGGCAAAACTTCTCCTCAGCTCAACAAGGGAGACAGAGAGAGATAGAGGGTGAGCAAGCAGCAGAATGAATGAAGAGAGAGAATGGCAGTTATGTCAATTAAGCAGTTAATTAGAGAAACAAAACCATGTTTTCTGGTTGTGTTACAATGGTAAAACTCTAGAGCACAAACAAAAATCCTGTATGAAGCTGCCTTACTGGCTGGATTTAGAGTCTTGAGCTGGGGTCAAAGCCATCACCCAGAAACCCATAATTTCCCGCTGGAGAATTTTCAGAATAAAACCTTGAATTTTTCAGCTTTGGGGACATAACAAACTACTACTTTTAGGCTACAGAATGATGACTTGTTATAAAATATTCTGAAAAATTATAAACGCTTATAACTATATGCACACTATAACACACAAGTGTGTTCATAATTCATTATAGACATTGGCATCATAAGGAGTTATGATTATTGTAATAAAGCATAATGAAAAGGAGTGTTTATAACTATGATTATACAGCATTATAGAGGCATTATAATGTATTATAAATATGTTCATAATGTGTTATATTGATTATAGACACAGACTTCATAGAAAATGTTACCAAATACGCTGCGACTGACTAGTTGGACTTTTTGCACATACAGATGTCTGATGAAAACAGAAAGAGCGCAAAGATAAAGTCATTAAGCTGCATCTACAGAATGCAAAGGGGAAAAAAGCAGCGTATTAGTCCAAAAAATCTAAACCCTGTCCCTACCCTGCATGTTCTTTAAAATCAATCAAAAAACTAATGCAACACTGTGTTAGCACCAAAAAAAGTGCACTATAGATTTAGAACATCAGTCCATTTGTAAAGTCCAACTCTTCTGTTAACAAGGACGAGCCATCCAAACAACCTAAACCACAGGTGTGAATATTTCCGTGACTGCTTACTGGTAAACTTATTATCCCACACCTACTTCTGCCATTCTACTAAATATCTTCGATATACAAATTGTAGGCAAATCATCTCCATTCCTTCAGCGCTGTAATACTGTTTCCCCTTTTTTTCTACATAATGTGTAACTTGTGTAACCAGTGTTGTGCACATATGTAGCATTTTTGTTGTTTTTGTAATCTATTGCTATACTTGCTACCAAAATCTCCCAGTTTCACCACAAGGTTCATTTAAGTTTTATGGTTGCTATTGTAGGCGTTATATAATAACACACATATGGCAGGGGCTTCAGCCATTACAGATCATAACCAAGCCTTCTTTTTATCTGACATCATTGTCAGGATTTGAACCTACACCTCTATTTTGTCTCCTGGTGATCTGATATTTTTTAAATTAAGTTTATGATTGCATAAGCAAGATGGAACTCTGTAAGTTGCATTTGGTGAGAGGTGGAGCCTCTGCCCTGGGCAAGTGACTGTTGGTTGGTCTCTTGAAGTCCCTCCCGCTAAAAAAAAAAAAGTCTTTGATATTAACAGTTATATGTAAGGTGTGTTTGTTCGTACCTAACACAGTTACAAAGATAGATATAAGGAGATGCAGTTTAATGATGGATGGAACTGTAGCAGCAGATGATGAATACATGACGATGGATGCTGACACATGGTCAGATCCTGCTGACATGTATGAAAACAACTATACCCCTGATTGTGATTTAAAGGGTAAAGAGGGTTCATGGGGATGCAAATCAGGACCTGATTCAAGGGAACAGAAGAAAGAAGAGATGAAAAAAGAGAAAGCTGCTACTAACACCCACAGCCCAACAACTGCACATCCTCCTATCCCTCTATGCGACAGATACATCACTATCAAACACCCTCCAGCAAATGCAAAACAAAGAAAAAGGATATCTACATTAGGTAAGATACAAACTTGAATTCAAATAATGTAAATACAGAATATGCAGACCCACAAGACCACAGCATATTATACTTGTAAATAACATAACATTAAATTATCCTCTGGGTAGATGTCCTCAGGCTTACTACACTCGGCTTGGTGTTGCTGTGTATTCTGTTACTCGGAGGGTTGCTCATTCTGAGCTTTAATTGTGAGTATGAACTTTTTTTCATAAAATCACTACTTGAAAGATGCAGCACGTTTCCCCTGAAGTACAAAAGATGTGAAAAATGTGCATGTTTTGCACACTGTATTGATAATGTAATATCTTGTCTTGAAGTGTAACCCTTTAACACTTGCATGCTCTTTGGGGTAGATTTACCAAATGTATGATAAATGGACTATTTTTGATTGTCAGACCCTTTGAAAATTGGACATAAACTTTTCGAGGAGTGAACTGCTTTGAAGTTTCAGTTGTTCACCGGGCAGGAATCATGGTCAAAATATAAAAGACATCTTTTAAAAAAAATGACCACTGTTACCAAAAATTTGGCCATGAGTCTTATGGTATGTATATTAGAATATTTATTACATGATCATATTACGGAAACTTCATAGTACAGTAGCAGTAGCACTCTGTAAAACCTTTGCTCAGTGCTAGTGTTCAGCAGGCTGAACAGCTGGTGAAAAACGGTTTCACGATATATGTGCATGCATTAATTGTGTCTGTGTATGTGTCTGTGTCTACTTGGCCTCTATCAGAGACCAAATTCACAAAAATTCACACATCTTTTATGACAGATGTCAGATTATGTGAGGAGCAGATAGAACTGGCTAAAAGTCTAACTGAGGAGAAACAGAAGTTGAAAGACAAAATAGGTGAGTGGCCAACAAACATATTATTCATATCAACAGAAATGAAGAATGACTGCTCTTTAACAAGGTATGCAAAATAAATAAATGAACGAATAAATGAATTAAAATAAATAAATAAACAAACAAATAAATAAATGAATAAATAAATAAAATTAGACAACTATGATAAGGAAAATCAACTGACCAATTATTTTATTAATACCATTCAGATTGAACTCATCTATTGTTTTGTCAATACAGGTAATCTGAGAAACCATACCAGAACAGTCTACTGTGTTTCCAGCATACAAGACTTTGATTGTTCCGGGTCTGACCTGCTCATACTAAATCCCGATGTGAGGAACACATATGCTGATTTGTGTGTCTGTTTATGTGTGTCCATGTGTGCATAAATAAAAGCATGAACAAGTTGAGGGTATAAAGTTGCATAATCTTAATTAACAACTTTATTTGCCCTCACAGGAGCACTTCCATAATCTGGGTATCAAGGTGTTCTTAAATGGAACCTGCAACATCTCTTTTTCCTAGACTTGCACTCCACGTCCCCACCTGTTGGTGCCAAACTGGAGACAAATCAACAATGTAAAGGGATAACCATTTGTTCAGATCATATATTCATAACCATGTTTTAATCTGTTTATCATTTCTTAGAGTATGTTTTGGGTTTGTTTGTGCAGCATATTCTACAGGTCTGATATAGTATCATATTTCTTGTCTGCCATTTATTTTTGTTCGTATGTATTTTTATGCTTTTTAACATTTTTTTATACACATATGTCCAACTACATATACTGTATGGTGTTTTAAAGAACACAAGTAATGAATGATTATTTGAATTTCTTAAGTAAGAAACAATGTTTCCAGTTTTTGCAAAGCCAAGAAAATTACTTTTGCATTTTTCTCTCTAAACATCCACCAAAAAACTTGACCACTTCACTGGCAAATTTGTGACAGCTGTCCCACAAAATATTTCTCTAAGTGTAAAATGGTTGCGGTATAAACTAACATATTTTTAACTGATACAAGGGACTCCTTCATTCCCAAACTGTTTTTGTTAAGTAATTCCCATGGGAGGCATAAAAACAACTCCATCTAATGTATTGTGCATGACACAGTCTCACTTACATGATTGCAAACAGTCCCCATTAGCATTTGGTTTAAGTCATCAACTTAAAGTTGATGATGAAATTCCATGCCGAAAGCAATGACTGCTAATACAATATTGCAAAACTACATTGATGCAGCAACGCATCTTTTAAAACCAGTTATGCCAATGACATCAGTGGAAACTGGCACACATGGTATATGTTGTTTTACCTTGTTTTTGTCTCCCATTTATTTTCGCATATAATGGGAAAACACACAGAAACAAGGCGGAGAAACAAAACCACACAGTCTCCACACAAATGCACATAACCACACACGGGCCCTGACACTATGTATTTCCATTCAGCCATGCAGGCAACAGGAACGGGAAACGCTGCTTCCTGTGGAAGAATGGGTGGAGGGGGCGGTGGTCACTCTGCGTGTACCCGACTGTGTATGTGTGTGTGTTTCCAGTGTATTGTGAATGTATGTGTGAGTTTATACTACAGTTCCCTCTGTCTTTTCTACTACTGTTGTCTCAGGGGTTATTTGTTCATCTCAACCCACAGTGTTGACACAATTGGCTTTGGGTGGTCACCAAACCTGAGACCTGATGTTGACACAACTTGTTGAGCATGGTTCCTAACACCAGTGGCACTGTGAAGTGAGAGGATTTGGGGCCCCGCTCCCCTTTGGCTACACTTTTATCACACCAACAAAAGTTACTGTAATACATTTTTTTACATTTTACATTTTTTTCTGTAGATTGTTTCTTTTTTTACACAATAAGAGGTATTGGATTAAATATGTGCTTTCTTTTAAGTTATGATAGTTTAAAGACAATTTTCAGTCCAAAATAAATTTGCTTTGCTGACACATGTCCAACTTGATAGTTATCAACTGGTTCAAGATTGGTTTAAATGTTTTGTCATATAAACAGGTATCATAATGTAACACATTACAATGCCACTGTCACTAATGAATTGTGATTTAAAAAAAATAAAATCTGAAAATATAAGGGAAATAGGGCAGTGTATTTTTTTTGGTATGCGGGAGACAAACACTAACAGGAAGGGGCAGGTATTGAAAGTTTTTGGAGAGCATGACCATGAGGGGTTAAAGGTTTTGATAAGGCCTGAGCACTGTAAGACTGCAGAGTCCACACAGTATAATGTCCTCAGCTACATTTATTAGTCTGCAGCAGAGCTCCACAGACAACAGTGAAGTACTGGAGGGCACAGAGGGTTGTGCAGCGGAGCAGCAGAGGGCAGCACACAGCTATGGGAGGGGCAGGGAGGTAATATGGGTCAATTATGGGAACAGCACTGTGACAAGACATGACAGTGAGGGCAGAGTTAAGGCAGAGTGGAAAACAGCTGAATAATATGAGGGAGACAGTGGCAGGGCATAAAGTATCAGTCTACTGTGAATCCTAGCCCATGGGAGAGGATGGCTGGGGATGAAAGAAGAGGTTCATGTTTGTGAGAGTGGTTGTACAGGGGTGGGAGGCATCAGCTTGTTACTGTGAACGACAGTAATGATGATAGTTTGCGACTGCATCGCCTGTGTCTGAGTGTGTTTCTGTGTGTGTGCACACGCCAGAGACAAAGACGACGTCTTACCATGCAGTTCATGGCAAAGTGGTTGTGCTGGGTCTGCAGCTCCACAGCATGCTGGTGGTTCCCTCCAATCTCTGTGTAACTGGTGAGAAAAAGCCCCTTGTTGTGCATGATCCAGTCAAACATCTGCACCCAGAAAAGGGGGAGAAATTGCAGTTAGTCATACAGAACGCACAACAAATGAAAGGGGTCTTTCCGTCTCTGGTTCACTCATAGCAACAGCAGTGAGAATAAGAGAGGACCTGTTGCTCAGTGTTTGTAATTAACCAAAACCTTTCATCACTGCACTGACTTGCAGAGTGCAGTCATCTAAAAGCTCCTCTATAGTAAGTATGAACAAAAGAACAAGCTCTGTGTGTTTGTATGTGTCATTTATGTGTCACTGTGTTCTTTCTATGTTCTTCTCTCTACATGCTTGGTGTATGGAAAAGGTGTGTTTAATTACAGCTCTGACACTTTCCATAGTTGGCCTCTGAATATGCCTTCAGCTCTGTACAATTTTATACTGTTACATTTCCCAGCACCAGACACGCAGCATCACACTCTGAAACACTGACCACATAAAAGCAGTCAGGCACACACTCACACACATTCATTTCCTCTGTTTCCATGCACACAAACACACAGAATCAGATAAAATGTTACCAATATATAATATAGGGATTGAGTACAAAAAATAACCATGCAGAACTCAATCTTATATTACCAAAAAAGCTTTTAAATAACAAAACCACAACTAGTCACAAATGTAAGAATTTACATTATTAGGATATTGTACATTAAGCTCCTGTAAACACTGGCCAGTAGTTCTGTAACACAATATACATACACAGCCTTGCTAATCTGGGATATACTGGGATGAAAGTTGATCTGGTGACTTAAATATCTGGATTAATTTATTGTTTACAAATATCCAGTTATGACTGGCATGCATGTATTCTCAGGCATCAGATTAGCTCCTGTTCAGCCTGAAATACTTGTATGTATCAAGAAATAAACTGAGCATTAGAGCATATCAACACAGAAGAACCAAGCGGTAGGAGTACGAGGAGGCAGTGAAGAACTATTTAAAATAGACATGGTTTCAAGCATCATAAAAATAGGAATAGCACTGACCTTCTCCGCATCCTGTTCAAACAGACGCAACTGGAAACACTGGTCCAGCTTCAGTTTCCTCATGTGCCACAGCTGCTGCAGATTCTGGCGTGTCCCGTGAAGCTTATCCAACAAACCTGTCACTTTAGCTACTAGGTTGTGGGCATCCGCATGAGCATGGAGGCCGTGATGATGGTCATTGGAATCTCCACTAGCTCCACCACTGCGATTACCGTAGCCGCTCTCACTGCTGCTTCCACCTCCTGCAGTTTGTAACTGTAGCCTTTGTAGCAGCCTTCGTCCCTGCGCATCCAGCTCCTCCACAGACGCCTTAGTGGCCCTTTTTTTCAGCGCTGCATGCTCTTCCATGAGCCTGCGAGCCCCCTCCAGGTCCCGTGGAAGGTCACGCTGGGACAAGGTTTCCTGGAGCTCCTCAAGGCGTGACAGTGCCCGCGCTGCATCGCTGGCAAAGGTCTCAAACGACAGCCGCACCTGGAAAGAGGAAAAGTTAAAATACTACTGGATCCAAAAAAACATTATGGGTAAAAGAGAAGACTTGCTGATAATGTCCGGCTGATAGAGCTCTTAGTGCTAAGCATAAAGAGACTTAAGTCAAAGGCTGGTCTCTTTCTGTGTGACTTTTAAAGAGCGGAAGATTAGAACAAAAAGAGAAAGTATCCAAACCTCAATCCAGTCATCATGGTTGTACTCTAAGCTGCCCTCAAAGTCAGCTGTCAGCTGGGATGGGTCCACAATCTTGGATAAACCCTCTAAGGAGACCATCACCGTCTGGTATGTGGGACAAATGAAATGAAAGGAAGAGGGGTGAATGCAGGCAAAGAAAAGAAGTTAACAAGATTTGGAAATGAGGATAAAAAAGGGCGATAAGAGGAAGATAGAAAGAGAAAGACAACCACAATTTAATTATCATCACCTTAACACACTAATCAAAAGTTAACTTAACACCATATTTCTGACTGCTAATTTAAAACAAAGAATGTGCAGTCTGTACGTGTCCACTGTTTAGATAGGTGGGGTGACCAAAGAAAACATTCCAGAAATTTTAAGCAGCTTTCGTGTTATCATTAATAAGTTGGAAATACACAGACACAAACTCTTAGGAAGTAAAAACAGACACTGCTGAGGTTCACAAGATTAAGGGAAACGCAATGTAGATGTAAAATAAACGATAAGATTTGGGAGTCTGGAGTCTGTTTGTGTGCTAAGATGCTTTAATAACTTGAGTGATTTTTTGCTTCTTTTTCACTGCAAGCACACCAAGACACAATAACAGAAGTAAGTGTAGTAGAAGGTGTGAACCTACACACGTTAGCAGTAGAGAGCTGTGCAATAAAACATCTTGCACTGCTGGATAATTAGCAGCAGTTGTGAAAACTCAACAGTGCTTGAGGGTGAAGAGGAGAACGCATTTCGATTTCGAGACTCAAACCAGTGACCTGCTTATCAGTCTGCCTACACACATGCAGTACATATTTGACATCATAAGAAAACAAGTGGCTTGTCCAAACCCAACTCAATACTGTTGGGATGATATGCTTCGGCCTGTCCTATATATCCTGTTGCCATAGTAACTGGGTCAGGACTAAATATACCACCACCACATGCCCGCACGGGACAGAACAGTGCCACTGTCACCGAGCAGCAGTCCAATTAGAGCTGACAAATTAAGATTGATAGCTATGCTAAACCATCTTGAACTCCAATAGTTTACAACAAAATATAATATACTAATATAATGAGCACAACCAGTGTCTCCATCTCTTGCACTGTATACTCAAAACAGACTATAATACTAATGGTTCTTGTGCTATATCAACAACAACAAAACCAGGTTAGAAATGTTAAAATAATTAGTTTTGTGTATTTTGTGGGTATAGATCGTCACCAACCTCAAATTCAAACTTGGAGCTGCCGAAGTTGGTCCTCTGCTTCTGCCAGAAGTTGTCTGGCTTGATGATGAGGGCGACGTGGATACAAGACGGGAAAGACTCCTGGAGGATCTTCAGCAGAGGCTTGATACTGTCCCACTTAGAACCACGCATGTCCACAATGACTGTGAAGCCATGTCTGGCCACCTCCTCGCTGCAGAAAAAAACAAAAATGTAAATAAAGAGGTCACAACCTAGGACGATGTGAGAAGATACATTCTAAACACGTGAGAAGATATCGCTTTTAAACAACAGTATCATGCTCACTTGAAACCATTAGGGTAGCTTAGAAGAGAGTGTAAACAAATGACAACAAAACGATAGAACCAATCATATGTGATTGATTTGAGTCTGACCAAACCTGAATGAGCTGAAAGAAACAATGTCAAATCAGTGAGTCACATCATTGTCTCTAACCATGATACAGAAATAGAGACACTACAAAGCCACAAAAATAAAAGAACCATTGTAAAAAAGGCAGAACTGCAAATCTGCCAACAAGATTTAAAGTGAAAAGATCCCATGCAAATCTCCAGAGCATCTGGGGAGGGAAAAAAATAGTTAAAACATTCAAGCGTTGAAATTTCCACTGCTGCTTACCAGGAGTCCTGCTGCTGTATAAGTCCATAAAAGGTTGTTTCTCAGTGTTAAAGGCTTTAATCTGAATGTGTCTAGCTAGGAGACAGAAACAGACGCAGGCCCTCCTGCTCTAACTCACTCTGACCTCACTCTCTGAAAACAGATCAGCAGCCAAATGAGTAGAGAAAAACAGAGCGCAGAGGAGGGGGAGAGAGAGAGAGAGAGAGAGAGAGAGAGAGAGAGAGAGAGAGAGAGAGAGAGAGAGAGAGAGAGAGAGGCAGAGAGGCAGATGTAACAGAAAAACGAGGACGACAGGAGAAATATTTAGACAGAAGAAAGAGAAATCTATCTGACCTCCTTCTGAGTTAGTGACACTTCTGAGCCTCAGACAGGATGGCCACCTCTGACGGATCTTTTCTTCCCTCTAGTTTCACCTCTGAACACAGTTCCCAAAGAGTTGAGCTTTTTGGAGGCAAACTGAAAGCAGTCTGTCCTAATTCAAAACAAGCCACTTGTCACGGTTATACCATGTAATATTTTAAGGGTCCAGTGTGTAGGATTTAGGGGTGCATATTTGCTGAAATGGAATACAAATAATAAGTTTGTTTCTTTGGTGTATTATCACATGAAAATAAGAATGGTTGTGTTTGTGTTACATTAGACTGAGAATTTAATATCTACACAGGGAGCAGATCCTCATCTGAAGAGTTCGCCATACTGCACCGCCATGTTTCTACAGTAGCCTGGAACAGACACACCAAACACTGGTTCTAGATAGAGCCATTTGCATTTTTGACTAAAGTTCACAGCCCTTTATGACTATCAGAGAAACACTGATCTTGACATGAAACTGCTTTATTCACTGTTCATAATGGTTTAAATCCCTTGGTCTTTTTGTTTTAAAAAGGAGACCCCTGCGGTTAATTCTGCTCCCGGTAAAAATCTCCTGCATCAGAGAAAAAAGTGAGCACACATAAACAGGTGCTAAGCTAGAGCTCTGTCTGATGCCACTAAGTCTTCCAAAATTGTACACATTATATGCTCCATTAAGAGAAAAGCACTACAAATAATAAATCATTTTTTAATATGGTTTTAATTTACTGCATCTCAAAATGAACAAAAGAATAAAGAAGCAAACATCACAGTCCTTGTCACCCTTCAGTTACTTCATTTAGACTTAATCTGACCTACTTTTTAGTTTCTAAGCAACTGAAAAAATATGAAAAATTGAATACCAAGGTTTTATCTGATTAACAGTTTGTTTGTTTGGACTTTGATAAAGAATTGGAAACTACATTAACAAACATTTGCATAATACTGACAACCGATGACTGAAATATACACAGACCGTGGCTATTTATAATTTTGCCTCGGACATCCCAGAACATCCTAAAGCAGCCCTGAAGAAACCTGGACCCATTTTTTGCAGTAAGTGATCCGGACCACCTCTTGCCTCAAGTAGACAAATCTCCAAACTCTACTGTCAAAGACTTAAAGCACTCGACCTGTAAAGTACTAGAAACTACAGCGCAGGGGGGATCAGAAGCAGCAGAACAGAAGAGTACAAGCTTCCCTCCAAGCTAATCACAACTGACTCCAAACAGAACAGCCTGGAGCTAAGCGTTGAATCTGAGGAATGGGTGCTTCTAGACTTGAACATTAGTATGCACGGAACTACAAGGCACAATGGGGTATAACCCTGCAAGAACATCCTGTGGCTAAATGCCTCCTGCAAACAAAGAAACAGGGAAAAAAGCCAATGTATTTTTAAGGAGGAAAATAGAGGCTGCAATCTACATGACACTTTGTTTAATCAGACCTGACCAACTCTAACTAGACATGATCAACAGCAGAGTGAGAGAGGAAGAATTACTCAAAGGGAATGAGTGGTAACCTACATAAAGGAGCTTTTAAAGCTTTTTCTAGAGAGTTAGGAGGAAATGAGAGGGGGGATAGAGGAGGGGGAGTTGGATCTTCACAGAGAATCCAAAATAAAACCATCCCAGCTCTTTGTAGCCGCAGGTTATGCTTCAGTGTTTTAAATCAAAGCAAGGTGCAAGTCTGACACAAAGAAAAAGATGAGATGTGTGTGTGAGTGTGACTGCATACAGTAAGAGGCCAAGAGGAGGAGTCTGTTTCACATTAACCAAGCATCAAGAATGGGGTCTTATAAGTCAATACATGTGCATATGAGTGTGTGCAGTTAGTAGTTATCTTACACTGAAACTCAGTGCATTTGAAGGTACATTTCCTACCTGGGAATAGTAGCCAGGTAGGCTATGAGCCTGCGTAGGTCTTCAGGTCGTATTCTGTCATGGTTGCTCCGTGCTGGAAAGGTGAGAACGGGACCTCCGCGTCTGTCTCTGCCACCTTTGGGTAGAAAACAGACAAGTAAAATGTTATTACCAATTATGCCAATTTTCAACCAGCTTTGTATCAAAACAATGTGAGTAGTATGTGTAAATAAACTGTGGTAAACTTTCCTCCATCTAACCAGTGCCCAGATATTACTCTTTCCTCCACTGCGAAACTCTGCCAAATGACGTAATTAACGTCATTTGGAAGGGTATCACTGGCTCACGGGCTGTTGCTGGAACTACATGCTGTACTTTTGCATTTTTGTATTGGCCGCCAACCTGCTGCCGCCAGCCGCTGCCTTAAAGAGTATACAGCTGATCAGGAGACCACCCCCCCTCCTTCTCAAACTCAGAGCAAACTCCCATCACACAGTAAAACTAAGCAACTAAACTAAACCAAGATTCTGTTACTGAGTTGCATATTTCTCACCTCCTTTTCAGGAACATGTTTTAGCTTATTGTAATATGAGATCTGGCCAGATGCAATTGTTTCATACTAACCAGTCCACATTGTCCCCCACCGGCGGATACCTAGCATTCTGCTAGTTGTAGGTTTTCTACCTCTTGAGCAATAGCACCCCCTTTCTCAGGTCATGTAGCACCAATTTTAGATTTACATCTTTCTATTGCATAGACAGCCTAGTTTCATCTGAGGGCCTTCTTTATAATGATGGAAGCCTTCTTTATTGCTCAGCTACTGCAGTATGGTATGTGAAGAGTTGTGTCAGTAAATTACATTCTGCAAATATTATATTTAATTCTTTGCTACTGTATCACCAATGTGAGGTGATGGTCAACTTGTCCAGGGTTTATCTGGATTTTCACACAATAATCCTGTAACAGACATGAGCATCAGAAATAAACTCAGGAACTACATGAAATCCAAAATAAACTTTGATCACATAAACTGAAAAACAAAGAAAAAAAGGTCATTTATTTTACCTTCAACCTCTCAGCCTGATGCTACTGAGTTCACATAGGACTACCTTACCAACAGAATACCACCCTAAAAAAAAGATGTAAATTGAGTGTGGTAGCTCTCTGAGATGACAGCAGCTTATTTGTATGGGTACCATTAGTGAATAAGTCATGACTGTAGTGAGTCAAAGTGAAGAGCCATGGGTCAAATTAGTCTCACGATGACAAGACGAGTAATGGCCTTTTACGCAGACTGCAGTGATAAACAACGCTGACAATTAGTGAGCAGAGAAAAACACTCTTGCAAACTCGCATACAATTATGGCAATGCCCATGCAGTTAACACTAATGGGGTAGAGGTCAGGTCAGCACCATGAGAAGTCAGGAGCAGTTCAGAGAAATAAGTGGGTGCATTTAATCAACCCAACAAGTAGAAATCACAGAAAAAGAATATTCATACCCAAGCTGTGCAAGTTGTGACATTTAAGGGACACACAGTTTGTGTTCCCATTAGAAACTATCCTGTCCTTTAAGCACAGGAGCCATTTGAACCTGTTACAACTGGAATTAAAATGCATCTTAGGTGATCCAATCACAAGTGGACAGCTCTAAGTCTCTGTTCTTATGGGGCATTGGAATGTGTCTCTAAATGTCTCTTGAGTGACCACTTCTGATCGGATCTCACTTCCCTGCTTTATATGCTGCAGGAATGATCTTGTCTCACTAAGTTCTTTAGTCTTATTTTCTTCTTATTTTGCTGCATTCACACATTCCTTGGCCGAGCGCATAGGTGATGTAGGGACTTCTAAACAGGTAGCGACAAGGTACTGACACGTATCAGAGAGGAAGCTATGAAGATCATAGACACGGCACCAAAAAAAAAAACATATGGGAAAGTTAGCCAGACAGCCCTTTTGTCTCGCTTATAAAAAGTGTCATGTCCAGACTTTTTTTTGTAATGCAGACTAAGGCAAGGGGTGGCATGAAGAACGCACACTGCTGCATGCACATGCATCCGCATAGCTTCAATTTACCATTTTTGCCTTCATTACCCATACCTGCTTTAAATTCTAACTTAGCAGTGTCTTACATTCCTGTTTATAGACAGATAAATAGACCTACCAATCACAGCAGAATGACACCACATAAATGTGAAATAAAGCTCTGCTCCGCGGTGGCTCCGTTCCAAATCAAAAGAGATCTTCTTCCTTTTCTGTGGCTTTTTGGAAGGCTAGATACTACTCTGCAACATTACTGCCTCTCAGGTTTAAGACTGAAAAGCAGGTACGAACTAAAATTCAGTTTGCTCATCAAACAGTTCAGACTGACCGGGCTGATACCCAATTATAACAGAGTGGCGCCTGGGGTGGCCAATCCGATTTCAGGGGTGGCCCGTGACACCCTACATGCCACCCCTTAGAGATGCCCCTAAACAGTAGTCAAGAATTCCTGCATAGTTGTAACTATGATCAAGGCCATAAACAGCTTGTTGAAAAAAATCACCCAATTTCTGATTGATCTGCATAAACACCACTTCTGAAATAGATAACCATACTTGGACCAGGAGACATTCCATTTCAAAACACTCACATCTCAACTTAGACATGATCCAATATGGAATGACTAAGCAAAACTAAGCAAACTTGTTTCCTTATAACTTCTCCTCATTGAAAAAAGTGTGAATGGCAGATTTTATGAGTATAGTACATATCTGACCTGAGAGAAAGGCGACCTTTTCTTTGAGGATGGGAAGCACATCAATGGCTTTCATATCCTCATTGCGATGAAACCCTGAGAAAGAGAAACACAGATAAAAACAGCAAGGTCAGCAAGGCAGGAGGCAACACAAAGACAAACGGAAACAGACAGCTGATCAACGGAGTGGCAACAATTTTAATCTTTCTATTTATTCCAAAATGACCAGCAGCATGTAGCACATTTGTTATGTGTTGAGTTGGTCAGTGTTTGCTGCTCCCCAGATATGAATCCAAAATCTGTTGGCTGGCTGCAGTATAGGTCATAAAGCCCACCCCCTCCATGTTAGTGGATGAGATATGGGCTAAACAAGATCAAAGTATGCGTCAAATGAATTTTTCCCAAAGATGGTTTCTTTCATAGAAGGTAGTCTTTATCATGCTGATGTGTTTTCAAGTGTTTGTTTTTCTTATAAGTTTGCTTTTAATTCATTATTTGATGCTATATAGAGGGGGTTTGACATCATGATTGACAGCTGTGTGTGCCAATTGGCGTGCTAGTGATCAATAGTGCTGCTTGTGATTGGTTGGAATCGGTGTATGAGCGGGGACTCGATGCCTTTGAGATTCATTCTCTGCAGACTCTGGCTCCAAATGACATCCCCAGCACAAAATGGCAGCTGCCAGATCCAAGATTTTTATATTTATTTTTACTTGATTTATTTTACCTTTAGTTGAGAGGACAGAGCAAACATGACAGAGGGAGAGAGAGGTGATGACATGCAGCAAAGGGCCACAAGCTGGAAGCGAACCTGCGGCTGCTGCGGCAAGGACACTGTCTTTGTACACGTTGCCCCCACACTACCCACTAACCTCCCGGGCTCTCTGATATCTGAGACATTTTAATTACATTTTTATCCAGTCGGGGGAAGTGGAGACATGTTGTCCATCTTTATAGTCACTGATGATGACTGTTAAAGGCTTTTTTATTCAAATAGAATATATTCTTATTTGGTAAACAATACAAATTCTGGGTCAGTGCAACAACTTTATGATTACATAGAAAAAAAAAACCCACACACAAAAGAAAAATAGCATTCAGGACAATTTCATGATAATCATCCAGCAAATGGCAATGCAGAAACCAAAGTGCTGGAGAGCACAGTAATCTACAGCTGAGAGCTATGGTGCCGCAGTTATACACACCAGCCGTGATATTGACAGCTTTAACCACTGAATATATGAGTGCATGCAAGTGAGGAGGTGTGTGTGTGTGGGGGGCAGTGCCTCTCTGCAGATGTAGTTGGCTGGTGATGTCATCAGATATCGCTCATTCTAGCTGTGAGTCATCTCTCACATTTACACATGCACACAGAGTATAGTCTATTCCTTCACATAAGCACACAAGCGTCATAAAGGAGAGTGTATTTGAAGCTGCATGCAAACAGCAAAGCATAATTACAAAGAATGCCATCCGGGGAAGAAAGCATTGAAATATAAGAAATATTTTCAAGCTGTTTTGGTAAATAGAGCTTTGAGGTCAAAAAGGGAAACAAATACTGTTGAGGAAAGAGCTAACAACTTTAGATAAACACTGTGCTGCTTTGACAGTTATAATATAAACATTTAATCACACTGACTACGAATGGAAATAAGCTAATTAGATATTGGCTAGACTGAGTGCTTAATCATGCACTCAAACACACACACACACACACACACACACACACACACACACACACACACACACACACACACACACACACACACACACACACACACCAAATGCCCTCAAATAAATGTCAGTCATAATTCTAAATTCATTTTAAACTACAGCCATAATCTCAAGCAGGAGCCAGTGATTACTCAAAGTTGGGTATTTGCTTTGAAAATTTGAATATTTTTCAGCCCACAGCTTGATACACGGAGCAAAACTGTAAAATGAAGACATTTTTCAACATGAGTATCATTAAACCTATGACTGCTTCTTCCAGGTCGCTAATGAGTTGCAACGTGAGGATATGAGGATGGAAAATAAGAGATGTGACCGAAAGCATAGTAACGATGGTTGGAGAAAAGATAAATGGATCGGAGGTAAATGAGGCACAAAGACAAAGTGTGTGGTATGAAATGACAGGAAAAGACAAGCACAGGCTGATAATGATTCAAGCAAGAAGAATAAAGGGACACACAAAACTGCTGCTTACAGCGAGGCAGATAATAATACAGACAGAGGAGGCTGCAGAAAGACAGAGAGGCGGCTAAATAACTCCTACAGATTTTAATGGCTGCTGTGATATCGATTTCATCCACGGTCTGAAGGAGTTAGGAGCAGTAGTCAGGCCTGGATGACAGCACATTAGCTCACTGTGGGAAGTGACCGGGCTGGACACAACCTGACTCACGGATAATGTCACGACCAGCTGAGACGAGATGGGACTGAGGTAGCAATAATGGTTTCATTTTCATTCCATGGCTGGCGAGAGAAGAGAGGAGAGAGAGAGGCTAAACAGCTGAGTGGGTCCCTCGCAGTCCACACTCATAGTTTTTATGACCACCCTCTCTGTAGCTGACTGTCTCTTTATAACCTGCTGCACCTGTTTCTCATCCAAGCCTCCTCTATCTGTCTCTCACACGCAGAGAACAAGGTAAGAAGATTGAGCATGGCAATAGCTGGAAAGATTTTGAAAACAGAGAAGTAGACTTCAAAGAGTGTTTCAGTGTCTGTGCACTAAACTTCAGCACTAAAGGACCCAAGCAGAAAGAAACAATACTCCTCTTGCACTTTGTGTGTTAGCACTTGTGTGTGTTTCCTGTTAAGTGTGCCCAGACACATTCCTCACTGTGGTGGTTTATGTAAGATACTGGCACTGGAACACAGCCAACACTGACCTCTGTTATAATGCTGCAGCCCTGCAAAAACTGTAGTTCCAGGGGCACAGATGTAGACAGTGCAGACAGTGCAGTTGCACTAGGAGCCGCGGTGTTGGGGGAGCCCAGAGAGAGAGCAGGCCCTCCAACTATGTGCTGGACACAGAACTGGCCCTTACCAAAGTTCCACCTCAGCCATACCCCTATGTTAAAAGAAGAGCTCAGATTAAAGCAGAGATGGCACCATTTGCTATATATGCCTTTGAAAAGGCAAACTCATCTCCACCATGTTTTTTCTGTTTGTTTGTTTTTTGTAAGTCGTCACTATCAATCCATAACAAGATTACTGTGTATGCTTTATCAACATAAACTATGAAATACTAAAAATGTGCTATAAAAGACAGGATTTCCCAAACATTTATTTATTTGTGGTAACCCGCCCTGATCTGCTGCCACATATTTATTTTATACTTTATATTTTTGGAGCTGCCGCATTCATTAGGAGCACTATTGAAATATATATACCGCTAGTTATTGACTGGATTTATATGTGGTGACCCGCCATGATTAAAACATCTGCAACCACGTACTGCTTTTATATTTTTGGCACTGGAGCAGTACTAGAATACTGTTTATTATTGTTGTTGACTGCACAACACTCTCGGAGTGCTGAGTGTACTCTGTTTACAGATGGTGCAGTGGATTATCAGGCACATTGACAATGCAATTTAACCATTCATTGCTTTGGGTCTAAAAAGTCTGTATTAAGCTGACCTGATCAACTCTGACAGGATCGACAGATCAATTATCCACCCTTCAACTCAAATGCCTTCAATGGTTGCTGATGGAAAATAGAACCCATGATGAGTTCTGCCTGCGCTGCATTCAATGACCTGCAAAATTGCCCAAACTTAAAGAGGGGATGATTGCTGGGTATAGTGTCTAATATCAAGGCTCTATTTGACCATGCAATTAGACTATACGATATATGGTAGCTAGTTTAGGTGCAAAATCTGTCAAGGTGGACAAGCTGAGCACATCTGCAAGCTGAGTGAGCAGTCATACTTTTAAAAACAGAAAAGTGGCAGTAGTAAAAGGAATGGTATAGGCGTAAAGATGTGTGTGTGTGTGTGTGTGTATGTATGTGTGTGTGTGTTGGCACACTTCATAACTAGTAACTAACATGCACTAATAATTCTGTACACTGGGGCCAATGACTACCTGACACTACTGTTCAGTTCGTACCATGTTAAACATGCTTTGTTTTATGTAGAAGGCTGCAGTTAGCTAGAAACATATGTGGCTGACATATAAGTTGCACATCTTAATGATGGAAACTGGATTATGAAGATCAGGTTGGGGAATTCTACATAGTGTTGTACTATATGATCATGAAAAAATGGATAGCAGCAAAATATTAACATCTGCATGTGAAGAGCAAGTTGCTTCCACAGTATGATAGCCCATTACTTGTGATGTCAACACAGTAAAAAGGCACAATGCCACAAGTACACACACAACCACGGAGCCTTTCCTAATTTTTCGTCATTTTTATATGCAGCAATAAAGAATACAATATCCCATAGAAATAAAGCATTGCCCTACACACTGTGATTCATGAAATCCCATCAACACCTCTCGCTACACACAGCAGAACACACAAGCGCACACGACAATCTTCTCTCTTCACTACACACAACCCCTCATTTACAAGTCTGCTGAGCATGAAATAAAGCTTTTCAATCACAGACTGCTTGTTCATAACACACTCATAATGAGAGCAATCCATTTTACTGGCAGCCTGCACTCAGTGCCCTGTAAAATGAGGCGAAATGCAAAGTGTTCGTCCAAGAAATAAGGTTCTACAGTAAGCTTTTTTATATGATTATTTTTTTAATCTAGAATTCAAAACAGGAAAATTAAGAGGAAAGGTGCAAATTCATTTCACATCTTTCCTTACATATCTACACAGTACTAGGAAATACGAGGTGATGAATAAGGAGATCAACGGCACACATGATATGACAGGTAGTGGATCACTGGGATGCAGGAGTGGAAGATGACAGTCTGTCAGTCATGACACACAGAGGCAAAAATACGCACATGAACAAGACTGCAACAGCATGTGAACTTAAGTTCTTTTCCTCTTTGCAGCTGTTTTTTTGTTTGGGTTGGCTTGACAACAGATAATGTATGATATAAAATAATACTCTTGCTTTTGTGCTATGCACTCTTAAGTGTGAGAGTGCATAGCACACAAGCAAGAGTATTATTATAGAGTACTACATATTTAAGCAGTTGGTCAGTGATTTGTCCTTCTCATTGTAGTCTTTTTTAATTTTAATAAATATATACAATAACACTTATGTGTCCAAGACAGTGGAATACTGCAGGAAAAGGCCATAAAGTAAATGTCTTTCCAAGAGAAACAGGCAAAACAGAACTTGGATAACTTTTTTTCCCACAACTATGCAAAACTGACACCATTATTTATCATTCATTATTTACGCATGGATATTGTGTACAGTCAGGGTTTGTCCAATCCCATGCTTACATGCATTATAGTTATGGATAACCTAATTTTATTCTAGGCTTGATATTACAGTATTAAGGTTAAGTATACTTTAATATCTCACAGGGAAATTTGTTTTAGACTCAAAATCACCAAACCATACAACACAGATACACAAATATCTGTATAACATATATAAATATATATAAAATAAATAAACACTTGCCTTGACGTGCCTAAATTAATTAATTCCATTAACGATAAAAGTAATGAAAACAGTAGTTCCACTTAATTAAACCAGATAAAATCAGACTGGTTAAAATTAGTAAAACCATAACACAACCATATAAAATTAGCTAGTTTCAAACTATTTATACAGTATACCGTGGTATTTAGATATCACGAAGATACGTTTTTCAGTTTTGCCACAAATACAGGCACTGCTCTTTCAATAAAACTCATTGTTCATAAAGTTCAGTCTCTGGTCTCTACTGGTGAAACAGGGAGCTTAACTGAAGCTGAACTCTTAGCGCTGCACACTGACACCATCACATACTGTCCCTGGTGAAATTTCAGGAGGGTATGAAGGTATGAAATATCACATACCACAAAAAACTTTTTTTGTTCTAATGCAGACTTTGGCTGCTCGATGATGGCAGCAACCTCTCTGACTGTGTGCATTTATGACGCTCAGCTAATTAACCCTTTTGGTTCAGCAGTGATATTCTCATCAAACCAAACACAACCATAGAAGAGAGATGAAAATCTTAGCCTACACTGAGCTTGAAGACACAGAATGAAATGAGACCAAACAGTTTAATGCTCTGTTTTAAAACAATTTCTCCATCTATGATTTCAAAGTCAGTGTGAAAATATTTCACACGCAGCTAGGGCAGTGAGTACATTTTCACTCCTGTTGCTTTGCATAAATTTAGAAAGCAAACACACGCGGCGCAAGAGGCAGAAACACATACTCACTCAGCTCATTTGTCTCTCCACGAGGATTTTGCCCTAAATCCTTAAATTCACATTATGAATTTAACACTGTGTGTAGCAGAGGCAGTAAAACAGGACAACATGCGGAAAGCATGCCAATCCAGTTCCTTTTGTCCTCCTGACTCCAGGCTGGAAACACTCACATGCAGATTTGAATACACTACTAAACAGATTGTGTTCACGCTTTGTTCGAGTTATTTACACCACAGACCGAACACATCCTGCACCCTTTAGGATCCAACTCGTTCAGACTTGTTTCTAGAGGGCTTTAATGAGATGTAATGCACTAAGTTTAGATCAGCATGGAAAAGTTTATAAAATCCCTGACCAAAATTGAAACATGTGCAGGGATACACATAACAACATCTTCACCTACAAGCATCATAACCTTAGCTCATAAACCAAAAATGAACACAACTGCATATTCGTGTCATCATTCCAGTCCACAGCACGTCTGAACAGACGGCCTCAGTTCATTGTGCCAATCCCTTTGCTTCCAATCCTTTCGACCACAGGCTAGACTGTACGTGGTGCATCTGCGCAGCCTGG
This sequence comes from Plectropomus leopardus, assembly GCF_026936395.1. Classification (NCBI taxonomy): domain Eukaryota; kingdom Metazoa; phylum Chordata; class Actinopteri; order Perciformes; family Serranidae; genus Plectropomus; species Plectropomus leopardus. The sequence continues at coordinate 13,078,276 of NC_142186.1, forward strand.
CACGCCGCATGATGCCAATCCTCAGGCTCATAACCTCGTAACCTCAAACTCAGAGCAATTACAAGCTAGGCTGTACGAGTAGTACAGCAGAACAGACCAGGACTGCCACATAATACTGCAGAAATACTACAGTGCAGTTCCCCTGGCTGTTGTGCTGACCGCCTCAGCATGAAGCCGATAACACATGTCCCAGCTGCCAGCGAGGATAACTGTATTAAGATCCAAAGATTCAGAACAGTAGTCACTATGACATGCATTTTAAGCAATGATGTGCTCCCAGTACTTGACCATTCAACACGCTTTCATAGTACAGATAGATGTCCGTTATTTATTTGTAATCACAGCTGTATAAATGAAAACCTTTTAAAAATTTAGTATCTGTTATATGAAGATTTACAGTGCATGTGGCTGTGATGGATTTCAGATGGCCCTTTCATACTTTTGGTCCTGGGTCAGAGCCCAGTATGTGAACCTCACTATGAGTTTGAGTGAAAAGAGAGAACTGGGAGGCATTTGTCACACTGCTCAGCCTGGTTTGGCTCAGTTTGGCCTGACTTGGACTGACTAAGAATGTGGGGAGCTTTTGGGAGCAGTGCAGAAACAGAGGAAGTGTGAAAGGGGATTGGTTTAGTCATTACTGTGCTATATAGTGTGTGCATTAGCCTTAGTGTATAAAGCCGTGTGTGTATGTCTATCTATGTGTGAGTCTACGCGGGCCAACAGTTGTATCTTTATGTTTCTATTTGTGTGTGCCTGTGTTCTGACCTGTGTTTCACTGTGTTGCAATGTGACTGACATCCTTTGCAAGGCTCTAAGAATAGTGCTCCCTTAGAGAGAGGGATGTGCCACTTTATCAGCTTTTTGGTGAAACTTAACAGAACTCAGGCAGAAAGCAGGCCACAGGCCACTGTAGATTCACAAGGGAATTCACTCCAGCACAACACAAAATCGATATCTCACTCTGAGAAAAGTAACATCATTGTCTTCCAGGAAACTTCTAGCCCTGAATGTATACCAGCAGGGGTCTACAGGTGGAGTCTGCAGTAATAGCAGCGAGATCTTCCGTTTTGTGGTGCTGTTTAAGATTGTGTTTAGATCTTCAACATTTCAGAACCAGCTTTGTTTGACAGAAGTGGTAGGGACCCTACACATACTTTTTTTCCCCTAGCCTTAAATCTGTTGTTTTCAATGTAGACACATGAAAGGTGTGCTCAAAAGTGAGGGTGAAGGCATCACGGCACACAAGTGTTCCCAAGCACCTATTTTTCAGGTTGTTACTGCCGTGTCCTGAGATAAACTAAGTTCAAACTAAATTTGAATTTAGTGCAGGGTTACCTAGAGCTTTTTATCTGTCCCATGCAAAACATTTTAGACCAAAAGAACATTTTAAACAATGCCTGGAAGAAGATGAGCTTCAAACTTGGGATTTCTTGTAAGAAGTCTTTGATACGGTGCTGGCTGTGGTCTCTTAGAAACTTCTAAAACAACCTGCCTCCGCGTTCTTAAAAGTTTGCAGAAGACACAAGAGCACCACCCAGCACCTGACCTCTCTTTTGCCAGGCGGCTAAAAAGACACAGCATGTGTCCCAGCACTTCGACATACAACATGTCAGCTTTTTGGGGTTAAGAAAAGTTGATTCTCTTGCAAATAAAGGTCAAATAACAAACTGAGCGGTCTAGAACACTCAACCTGAATTTACTTAAGTGCTGACTTTCACAGTTTGATGTTGATTTTAAATTAGGATTATCTGGCTGTTCCACACAAGAGACTTACAGGAACAAGTCAGCTTTTATCTCTGTAACCACAGCTTGTTTTTATCTGCTTACAATATCACCTCTCATCATGTGTCTGCCATATGAAGATGCCATGTTGTGTACTATTTCTTCTCAACACCCTAGTGTGAAGGTATATCAGGCTGCCATTGCCCTGAGCCCTCCATGTTGTTGTGGGCAATATAAGTGTTTGGCCTGTGTGATGGGCTGTTACAAGCAGGTTGTTTGTCATGTCCCTTGTGTGACAACCCCGACTAGAATAACAGCAGGCGTACGTTGCCCTGGTGCAACAGGGTGATAAGATAAACAACTTAGAGCTCTATCTCCCTCTTGTTCTGCCTCTTGCTCCATTTCTCCATCTTTTTTTCTCTTTAACTGGATACCCTTTTCATTTATTTATTCTCCTATCTTCTTCTCTCACACAGTCTTTCAATCACCCCCCCAGATACAAAGCCACTTCTAGCAGCCTTTGCTCTACTCCAGTTCTGCGACCTTCAGCCGAAGCTGGCAGGGGGCCTGGGGACTGTGGTGAGCTCAACTTTCATCGGGTTTCTCATATTGTTGTTACAGTGTGGCTTACAGTAAAAATAACACTTTGCTCCCACCACAACCCCCCGACCTGCGTATAACCCTTAAGCACAGCAAAAAAGGGTATGAATAAGTCATAACAAACGGTAAGGGTAGGAAAAAAATCGAATCTCATGGTTCAGCTTTGGCACTGTGTTGAAATTTTCAATCTGTAACTGCAGAGTGGCGCCTTAAGATAAAACAAAACCATCCTGCCACTGAAGAACTGTTATTTTATGTTTCTTCCTGCAATTTGTTTAACCTAAGCAGCAGTATATGGAGTCGCTACCAGCTTCAAATACTTTGTAAAGGTTATGGATGCAAAGAGGTCAAATATCGCAATATTTTTAACCAAGTACGTCAATATCAATATTGTAGGGTTGACTATCGGGGAGCTTGCACAAAAGTTTTACACAATGAGATTTTTGATAAATTATCATCAGTAATGTGGATATAATGACTAAGTGGTAAAGGCAAATAATAGAATAACTAGAAAAGTCTGTTAAGTTCAGAAAATTACATCACTTTACTGCCTTTATTGTAACACTTATAATATTACAATATCCAAAATCTAAGATGATATCTTCATATCATGATATCAATATAATATCAATATTGCACCCTAGCAGCTGTCTTCAAATAGTTTGTTTTGTCTGGCCAACAGTCCCATATTCACAACATACAATTTCCAAATTTATAAAAGAGAAAAGCATCTTCCCATTTGAGACACCAGAACTATGGAATGTTTTGGATTTTTGCTTGACAAAGTCAAAATTGCTGATTATTTTTTTGTTTATCAACTAATCTATTATTCAACTAATCATTTCAGCACCAGCCCTGATCAAATCTTCCAACACAAATTTCTCCTGCACAAGCACAAATGTGATAATTGGAGATGGGTCAACAAGCACTTGGCCACTGCAATGTAACTGTGAAATAAACGTCGCAATGAGAAGCTTTACTGTTAAAGTGAGTAAGCAATGTGATATGTAAAAGTAGCTCATAATTGAGCGTTACACGACAAAACCCAAGGACTGACAGTGAAACAAAATTTTACCTAAATAGATTAAGAGCCCTCTAAATAAACATCTCATCACACAGAGCAGAGAGAACAGAGGGCTCTGTAAATCATGTCCACGCCATTCAAATCTAATCTACCCTAAATATAACTCTTATTTAGTACAGTGTGTGAGCAGCTATGGCACAATGCTTCGAAAAACAATCGTCAGCAGTATTATGCAAGGCAGTGAGTGTGCATGTTCAGGCTGTTTCACTGAGCTGTTTGTGAAACCAGTGAAGAACACAATCAAAGCAGTTTCATTGCTGTATAATGAACTACTGTCTACACCACACACACACTTCTGAAATAATACTTTTATTGCTGCAACATGCGTGAGCTGTAAAAGCAGTCACAATGACATGCTTTAGCAGATGAAATGCACACAACCTGGAGACAGATGAGGGATGAATGCATGCTGTACAAACAGGAATACACATGTTACTGTGTTTGTGTGTGTAGTTGTTTCAGTTGTAATCTGGTTAAAGTTGTAATACACCTTGACAGAATATAAGTATTGTATGTGTTCTTATTATAGCGCTACAGCTGTTTGTCTTTTCCTTTCACACCTCAGTGACCCCGAATAACAACCTCACCTCCGTGTATAATTTACAAATCTCCTCATTTCTCTTTCTTTTCTTTGTCTCTCATCTCTACCACCCTATCTGTCTCTCTCTCTCTGTATTCTCCCCTCCCTCTGCTGACTCTATTGACTTCTGACATACTTAGTGTCCCTCTGGGCCTCACTATTGGCAACCCTCTGCGTCACTTGCCAGTACTTAATGCTGTCTTTTTTTTAAGGAGTTTTGTGTGCACACACTACAACATGGCTAAATTTGAAAGGATGAGTAAATGTTGGCCAGCGTTACACCAACCGCCAGCATTTTGACAGGCACAAGACCCTTTGATTGGGAGCACTTGTCATTATTAACTTGCCACAGCTCCATTCTGCATCTGTTCAGCATTTAAACTGAAGGACTGTCACAACAGTTCATCCTGGGGTGCATAGTAATTAGACATCTACTGTGTCTGTACGTGTATGGAGTCTTAAAAGTCTGCGACAAAGTTTGATGGTCATCTACTGGATGACAAGTTTTTATTTCCCTGAACAATGACTACTGGAACACTAAGTATTTATATTTAGCTTTTACAGGGTCTGACAAAGAACTTCTCTATTGATCTTAACATAAAAGTGAAAAGGTCATATATCGGGAAAAATGTGTCTCAAGTGAAAGGATTTATCAATTGATTGTCATCATCCCAAGTTAGAACTCAGACCTGACTTCATGTTATGTCTCAGGTCTTGGGATATATATTTTAAATTAAACTATGCTAGAGGCTTTATAAATCCTCCCTCAGCTTGCCTTCATGTGATCTCATTCTGCAGTGCTGTCCTCATGATAAATAGCACTATTTCTAGTAATCGCCTCAGAGCAGTCATCTCCTCAGACATCTGCATACATTATCCCTGCAGGCACCAAGTCTTAGTGATTGAGCAAGAGAGGATGGAAATGAACACTTCCAATTTTATTGAGAGTGATGCCCAGAGTATCTTTTAGCTACTTTATCAGAGTATTTGGGGAGGTAAAAGCCAGGTCTCATGTCGTGGACCGTCTAATAATTTAACTTCTGTCCTGTGTTTAAAGTGTAGTCCAGCTGTCCTGGTTGACCCATCTCAACACCTGGCACAGATCTACTGTTGCTGGCAGGCTGAAGCTGCCCAGGATTACAAACTGTTCAAGCAGGGGGTTGTTTTTAGCTAAAATAGCCTCAAAATTCAGTAAATATAAGCTGTACAGTGTGCCTCACAGGCATTTTTTTCTTTTTATATCATAACTAAATCAGTTTTATGTCTATGTAGCACAGCAGAAGCTGAGCACAATGACCCATATACTAAACTGAAAACAGGACACCTTAAGCATGAGGGATGGTGGTAAAGTGTATCAACAAAAAACAATGTGCACAGATGTAGTGGTCATTTGTGTCACCTTCATTTCCTAAAACATCACCTCAATTTCTTTAAATATAAAACACATAGGTTTATACACAGGCATAAATTAGCAGTATGTTTAACAGAGATTTGACCTTAACAGTATTTTTTTAGGCCAACAAGGTAAGCCCAAGAGGCTAACACAGTCAAAGCCTGAGTCAAATTTGTTGCAAACAAAAAATCATGTGTCAGAATTATTCAGGCTACTTCACCATCACAGAACAACAGAAGTAAAGCTCAGCCTCAGCAAAATTGAATGAAAGTAACTCTGCAGAATTTTGCATAACTCCACAAAAACTGCCACAAAGTTAAATTAAAACTTAAACTCCACTGACAATCAGAATTAATTTTTTTCAACAGTTATATTTACTGCAGGATTTTTGTATTGGTTTGCACTATACTGTGAGGCATTCCTATATTTTGTCCTCTTGGGAATTGCAATATTGTTGCTGCATTGCAAAAGACATTTTAAAAGTAGGGCTTTTGTAACAGTATGCATGTTTTTATCATACTACTTTATGTCCAGGAAACAAAATGAGCATGCAGAGAGTTATGAGCAGTCTATTATTAAGTTATGCAGTCATTCACTTCCCCATCTCTTCTCAGACAGAATATAGACATACTATTGTTATTAACTGTAATTCCACGTTTTCTGGCCCATGGGTGACTGATAAACTGCAAGAATGAATCCATCACTGAGAGCTGTGCTTTCCTCAAATGTATAACAAATGTTCAAATGCTTAAGACATGACAGTCATAACTTACTAAATGCATTTTAATAACTCGGAATCATAATCTTTTTTTCTAGCACATGCATGATAAAGGCAGTATTTGAATAACAGGAATGAAAAAAAAAACCCAACAAAGAAATATCCAACCAATTTTCCATTGACTGTAATTTGGTCTGTTTTATTATGGGGGGTGGTTCCCTTGTCTACGCAGGATTTTTCTTATTTGCAATTTTTAATCACTTCCACATATCTTGGTTGAAACAAAATATCATACAAGTTGATGAAGATGCCACTGCGTTTTCATATATGAATCTGCATTTAAGGTTCTTTTTGTCAAAAGTACTGAGGTCACATTGATTTAAAATAAAACACAAAACGATGCATTAATAATATCTAAAATATCAGCACAAAGAAAATATTATGAAGTGGAACAAGAATCTCGATCATTAAGTTTACAGTAAAAATAACAAAACACACTTTTAAGGGAGAGATTTAAGGGAGGACCCTAAATATCCTTCTACAAAAGGTGTTATTATAATCATGTTTTTTTTCTACTGCAGACATTTCAGTTGTACACACGATGTCATTCTGGCTCAGTACTTGTACAAATAGGAGTCAAAATAAACAGGATTCTGAATAAAAGAGACAATACTCTACCTGAGAGTCTGATCAGGGTTTTTCCAGCCTGGGCGTATTGCCAGCTGTGGTTATCCAGCACCGCCATTGAAAACCAAAACCAGTACCAAACTGTCCCTTACAGTCTAGGCCTACACCCTACAGAGGTCTACAGCAGGTCTATCTTCCTGACCATACCATTGTTGTATGGCGAGGAGGCAACTGAACAACTGTCGTGCCATATATTGGCCAACGCCCTGCCACCCACGGAGCTACAGAAAGCTGAAGGCTCTGCCAGCTCCTTTTTGCCCTCACCAACCGGCTTTTCTTCACTGTGTCCCCCCATGTCACTAACCCCTCCCCAAAACAAGATTTAGTAACAAGTGCTGCTTTGCATTAAACAGTTTCTCCCCTTGTTTGTCAGGCTATCTGCTCACAGGGAGAAAAAAGTTAAGCCAGCCAAACAGTTGTCACTGGTGGATTTGCGGGTGAAATAGGCTTTAATAATGATTGGTTGTAATCGTCTCTCTGACTAATACCTAGACTCTGTTGGTCACTGTGAGCTTTTGCACTGTGGCACCTAAGGGTCCTAAATGTAAATGATGTCCTCCATCTATTTACTGACCTTATGAGACATGTTTTGAAAAATGTGACCTCTCAAGTGCATTCATCTTGTTTTCTTCAAATAAATAAAAGATTGTTACATGGATTAGGGCAAGTCTTAAATTATCAGTCTTCTGACAAAGTATTTTTAGGATTGTTTATAAAAAAAAGGCCTAGATGCAAAACAAAAATCAAAGAATACATTTACTTGAGTAGGCATACCACTCATTTATAATCATGTGTAAAGCTTTCATGTTTGAACTTTTACGCCATTTTGACGTCAGTAAGCCTTAAAAACACGCAAACAACATCTTTATTTGTGCATAAATTCATTGAGACCAAATTATCCTACTGCTTCCCCCTTTCATGAGCATGGCTAAATTTGATTCAAATACTCATGACTGGGAGCCAACATCTTTTGAACTGAGGAAACGAAACAAAGAGCTTATTCATTGTTTACTCCGAGAGAGAAATTAAGCTTCTTTGTTGTCTCTCAAAGGGAAAGTCAAGGGGGATTACCATTATTTTTCCAAATAGTGAGGAAAGCTCCGATAAGCTTTAAAAATGGGTTTATGAGACATGGAGCTCAAAAGCAAGGCCAGAAAAAAGTCATGATCCAACTCCTTTGATTTACATGCATGAGAGCTTAAGCTTCAGCAAACAAATTATCTCCACAGAAAAATGTTGACATTATGGGAAGGCTGCAGCAAACAAATTATCTTGATATAAAAGTGTTGCATTAATGGTAAAGCCGCATTACATTATGCACAGACGTTTTTGATCATCTGAAGCCGGTTGATTTGAAGAAAATCAATATCATAAGATATATATTTTTTAAATTCATATCGATATTGTGACAGTATTGTAGGGTTGACTATGGGTGCTTTTGTAAAATATATGTACACAATGAGATTTAATGATGACATGGGTAAAGGCAAATAATAGTACAGATACAACAGCCTGGTAAGTTCAGAAAATCAGATCACTTTACTGTTAGATAAAATATAAAACCAGGAGAAGACAACACTTAATATATTACATTACCCTAAATCTATGACAATATCTGATCCCATATCACAATGTCGATATTATATTGATATACTGCCCATCCTCAATCAAAATATGCCAAATAAATGTCACCGTACACATTCACCTTTCACACAGTACTCTCTCTACAGCACTTTTCTGGACTACCTACCAGCTTTGTTAGCTGTGTGACACGGTTCCATAGTCAGCCGGCCCTTCCTGTCCCTGAGAAAGCCCATATGGTGGAAACGGAACAACATGGTCAGACCAGCCATGTTCTGTGCAACAGATAACAATCCAAAGTGCTCCTATGTGACACAACAGGAGCTTCCAAAAGCAGTGATCCATACACTGCAACTCGTAAAGAATTTAGATCCCTGAGACTGCGGCGTTCTCTAGTTTTTGAAAAGCGGATTCAGTTGTTATAATTAAAGCACAAAGAAGCTGAAAGCTAACTGTGTTACATTGATGCCGTTCATGTCTTGTCTCAGTGTCTAAGAGTTGACAGCCCTCTCTTTACTCTGTGAGTTGTATGCAAGTGGGCCAGGTCACATATCTAAATGATCCTGTTGGAAAAAATAACTGAGAGGGATTGTCACCTCTTACAAAGAGGCATGGGGTCGGGGGGGGCAGCAGCTGTGACAGGAATATACGGTCAGATGAGTCAGTGTGTCATGGTCAGGTCTTTGCAGCTGTAGATGACTTATTAGTGCATTTTACTACAGCATTACATGTAACATCTGTTTTATAATAACATCTATTAAATAGATAAATAGCCTCACCATTACCATTTCACCTTATGTCCAATGGAACTCAACTTTGAATGTAGTTTTGGTGCATCACAGTGCCTATATATTTCCGTCTATAATCTCCAGCCCCTCTCGTTAGCCCTTTGTTAGGCATGCTGACCTTTCATCAAGAGGACTGTTATATTCTTTTCACTAAAACACTTTAGAGAAGCCTGTCTGTCACCTCCATACTCTGTCTCACAGTTGCATGTTGCACTGTTACTGTAGCAGAGAGAGAGAGGGTAGAAAGGACCATGAGAAAAGTGGTGAGTGTGAGAGGGATCATCACTGTAAAAAAGCATAAAAGCCCTTTTCAGTGCTGAGCGTCCATGTGCATCTGTCTGTTTGTAAGCCAACAACAGTATACAGCACAAACTCACTGGGCAGCCAGCTGAGTTCGCAGCAACACATCAATGAAGTAGAGAGGAGGACGCTTTGTACGGCTCAGGGAACACCATTCATCAGCTTCCTCCATCCAAACCGTGCTCCGATTGTCCCGCCGCACAACAAAACCAAGCCAATAAACCACAGTGCGCCAAATAACACTTGACAGGCAGGGTGCAGAAGGGAGAGGGAGTAAGGAGAGTGTGTGTGTGTCTGTGGTCCACGGTGTTGCTAACTGCCTCAGAAGAAAAAAAGGCAGAGAAGGGAAGAGGAGGAAGAAAAACTGTCAGCCTGTCAGCTGCTCTTCATTCATTTTAGACAGTTATGGGCGAAGAGCAGATTGGACTTGAACTGATGATGTAGGAAAGGGAGAAAGAGATGAAAAGAGAAAGGGAGAAGGAAGATGTGTCTCTATCTTCCTGTTTTTATGAGGACTTTCAATGTATCATGTTAATGTGAATGTTATTGTAAGGTAGACAAAGCATTCATATCATGCTGCTCCTCAAATCCATTTTAAGTCCCAACTTGTCAAATATGGACGCTTGGTCAGCGGTTCTACACATCTAACTATGACATTCTCGTTTCTCCTCCAGCATCAGTTTTGGATGCTCAAGAACGGGTCAATTCACGCCTGTTACATGCATTGTGTCTTTTCAGAGCGAACAAACACGCTACTAGCACACTATGTTGCTATTAAAATAACTCAATTGACTTTTGGATTCACACTGGACACTAACAGTCGTGAAAGTCCAGAGTTTGTTTAAATCATCCACATCCTCTTCAGCTCACCCTATGTGGACTTTCTTGCTCTTTATACTACAGCAGTTGCTCTGAGCATCAAAAAATGATGCTGCCAAGTGCATCACATACTGCCGCTAAAGGGTGCCTCAGTATCTGAAGCTGAGGGCCATTGATCAAGCATTGGTATTTGATGAGCTGGGAGTAAGACAGAGTTGGCCCTTCACCATCATGTGCCTCTGTGCCACCAGAAAAACAACAACAAAAAAACAAAATTAAAGAATAAAAAAAAGCAAGGGTGTCAAAGAGTTTCCATCCGCATAGTGGCTGATAAAAACAACAAAGGAAACATGTGAAAGAAGCAACCATTCATTACAACAAGCACATGCCACCTTAAATGGAGAGCAGCAACAAAATGTCACAATGTTTTAATCTTTCCACACCAACTACATTTACTCACATAAATGTAGTTGGTGCATTCACATTTATTGTGTTTCCTTAGTTTCACAAATAAACTTTGCACATGGGAACATTTGAAAGCACTGCCAAAGACAGAGAGAGAAAGACAAGGAGTTCACAATCAAAAATGAACAGATTTGAGAAAAAACTGTAACACAACAGGAGCGAATACCGCATATGCAAAGTATCAAGAGTGTTCCTCTGTGAGACAAAAAATTAAAGGGCCATCAGCCCATCTCACAGCAGAACTGTCAGGTCAGCCAATCCATGACCTCAGCTGACAGCGGCACTAACAGAGCAACAGCTGAGCTCTGATAATAGGATTATTTACTCCTAGAAACCACAGGGACAATACTAAAAATGAACATATGACTTACTTAAAATGTGTGTTGTAAGGACCCTGAAATCTGCACTTCAGAAATGTTTGACTTTGTGGCGGTAAATCAGCAAACAGAAGATGTGTAAGGCGCGTCTAAGAGAAAAATATCAGGGATGCTTAAAATAATCCAGCAGTGACTTAGTGTCTGTTCTTTCCTGTGTCACTTGCTGTTGGAGTAAACAAGAAAGATAAACAAAACCATAAATAAAGAGCATGAACTAATTCAGAACTGTAAAATGCTGCTGAGCAAGCTTGCTGTCTTTTTGAATTTTTTTTCTGAACAGTATCTATAAGGATGCCTCTAACAGTGTTGAATGATAAAGAGGGGATTAAACCATGGTTTCCCAGCAAACAGGCCAAAACCATAATGGCTGGATCCAATTGTTTTAAGTGTGAAAGTGTGTTCATGTTTGCGTGCACCTGCGGGGCTTCCAGCTTGCTAAAAGCAGGATAGTTCCTGTTTACAAGCTCAGCAGTCAGAGCATGTTCCCAGAGGGGGACACACACAAAGACAAACACATGCACAGACCTTTGGTGGTTCTGTACATTGTTTTATTACGTATGCCTGTGTGTGAGGGTATGTATATGTGTCCAGAGAGAGTTGGTGTGGACTGC